>NC_141796.1:3278365-3578365 GCF_054643075.1 Acanthaster planci
CATACCACACACCCTTCGGGCCTCTTTGTGTGGTGACGCCAGACACCACTGTTCTCACAGCGAGGTCAACCTCGATCCAGGAGTCTGCGTTGCTATGTACACATAGGGCAAGGGGATGATGAACAATGAATTAACAATCCGCCATAAATCAGCTTGTAAGAGAAGGGATATTGGCAGGAAAACAATACGAAAATTCCGATTGTTTTAAGACAGGCTCATACATAGATAACTGTTGTGGTGGCATGGTCAATGGTGTGATCGAAAGGGAATGAACACGCCCTCTCGAAGCCTGTGCCCCTCCCCAGGAAATCAGAGAAGGAAGAAAAAATCTGCTGACAGTCAGTGTTCTGCCACTCCTCAAGACTTTTCACAATGATTTTAAAAGATGAGCAACAATAGAGTGAAAAAATAGAGAACAGCGCGAAAGTATACTTAATATTAATTATACGTAAATTCTCGACGGAATTTCTGGAAAGGGTCTCGAATCTGATTGTTTGCCTGCATATACAAAACATTGAAACATAATTCAAAATAGCCCCCTGTTGTTAACAGGTCACGTTCCAACACACTTGTCAACTTGTCTACGGACAGCAGGTGTCCAGGTCATCGAAGTCACCGTCATCCGTCATTTTCTAAAAGGTCGCGAACAAACCGATCTATCGCTAATAAGCGCTTCTGTATTACCTAGTTGTGTACATATAGTATTGTCTGCTCAGTGTATAAGGTGTGTGGGGAATGCGAGTGGGGTCTATGAGGGTGTGTAGTCTTCCATGGATACCTACCGGTTGGGTGCCCATCGCTTGTTACTGTTGAGACGTGCATCTGTGGCCAAACAGGAACCTCGAAAACAGTCCATGTGACTGGACGCTGAGATCCGTTCATCGGGGATAGTCTTGTCCTCCATCCCTAACGGTCTCGGGTCTAAGCAAGGAACTATCGCGGGTCCTGGCTCTGTAGGCCCTTCCTCTACAATCAAACGTGGAAACAAATGAAACAATTTTGTCCGTGACCATACACTCTCAAATTTGCATCAACTTAAAAAATCCATCACTGCAAAATGTTAAGGACGGTTCAAACACTAGACAAATCACAGAGCAGGGAAAAATAATAGCAAAACTTGGTTTTTTTTTTCAAGCATTCGAATCAGTACGACACTCCACGATCAACACAACCACAGAAACGACGCAACAGAATCCACCTTGAGCACCCTCTCATCGGTTGAAAAGAGTCATGTTGGTGGGAGTGTCCTAGTATAATTTTCGTAGCAATGCCACCGCAACGCACGCATTTCGTAATTATTCGTGACCAAGCGAAGTGAAGGAGTCTTCTTTGGTAGGAAAATTGCGCCATCTCTTGGTAACGCTCGGGGCGCGCATACGTACTCAAAGGTCAAGTCCCAGTAATTTGTTCTCGACACATTATTTCTAGTTCTCACGCTCGAACGGCGGGATTTTGGCCCAAGAACGCTGTTCGCGGAACAGGATCACTATTTTCCAAGTGTCTTCAGAAAACTTAGAAAGAAAAATCAACCGTCGTTCTATTTGCTCTGGATTGGTCTACTCAGCCGCGATATAAAAAACCAGGGCTTATCTGTCTGTTTGACAACAGAACAGAGGGCTTTTTCGCATTCTGTTGTACATTTGAACAACTCAGGCATCTTCACATCAAGTCATTTTTCGTATACAACACCTCTCTTTCAAGTTATTTACAAAGTTTTAACCAGATATAGCATGTGTTTCAGGAGATCTAGGGCCTTAAAGTGTGCACCTTTAATGTCACGTTACTTGTCTCCTGATCACGTCATCATATCAGGTCGATATTTCACTGAATCCGATCGGACATGTACTTCAGGAGATATAGGACGTAAAAGAGTGCACGCTTATTGTCACGTGACTTGTCTCATGATGACGTTCTCATCACATCAGGTCAACATTCGTCTGTAAAACTTCCCTTTCTAGTTATCATGTCCTTTCGGAGAAATAAGGCTTTGAAGTTTACAGATTTAATAAAAGTAGAAAAACGTGTACACAACCTATGGGAAAAATAAAATATTCAAAACCAATATAGAATAAGGTGATTACGTCATCATTACATCATTCATTTTCAATAAATCTTTCATCAGTCTTTGTTGGCTATCACTTTGCCAACGATCAAATGTCGCAAACTTACCAAAATTGTGGCTCGAAAACGTGTACAAAGTCAATGGCCTGTAAATTCGTTTGCAGAAACACTGCTCCTCTAAGTTCATGTCACGTGATTTGTGCTTAAACTGAACAATTTTATGACATATTACTTCATATTCGGACTCTCAGGCATATTTCAAATAAAATAACAGAGCGTAAAGTACCCGATTTCTCCTTTGTTTTTGTAGTAATCTTGAGCCGAAGTACAGGACTACTTGCTCATTTGTGTTAATTAGAAAAACGTGTACAAAACATATGGGGAAAATAAAATATTCAACAATCAATATAAAATAAGGCGATGACGTCATCATGACGTCATAAATTAGGCATTGATTTTGAATCATTTTCTTCGCCGGCAGTAACTTTAATGACGATTGAGGATCGCGAAGTAACCCAAAATTTATTGTGCCTTGAAAACGTATACAAAGTCAATGGGCTAAAATAAATAGGCAAAATCAATAATAAATCACCCTATGACGTCATCATGACGTCACTCTTCGGCATACATTTATGCAATGATGACTATGCCTTTGCCAACTTTGAATGCTGCGCGACAAAGATTAATGGCAAAAGTACTGCACAGAAAAAACGTGTGCAAAAAAACTGCAATGTCTATGGGCTTGTGGCCCAAAAAGAAGACCTTTTTTCAGTACTCGTGGTGTTGAAACTGTTGGTTCGTGAAACTGTGAACAGAAATGTGGGTTATATGTACAATAGTATATTGAAGCAGAATAATTTCATCAAAAGCACCAAACTCAGTGAAGCGCCAAACTGATTAGCAAGGATTATATTCTTGAAATTCATTTCAATCTCCTAAAAGCTTCATCGAGGAAGGCCGTCTTTTATTTGTTTTATATTAACATTCAGTCTTTCCTCTTCTGCAAAATTGAAATAAAATGAGCTGCTCTCATTTATATTACATATTTTAGGTGATAAGATATACCTGCAGCAACACTTTTCTAACAATGCATTTTAATACGTGTTCCAGAAAGTACTGGTGAATCATTTATTTGTTAAAACGCATTATCCATTTTTCAGTGGTTATAATGTATGTTGTGTGTGCCAGTGACGACTGTACTCAGAGAAACTGAAAAGGGAATTACAACGAGTTTAAGCTAATATAAGGGAGGCAGTGTGGTGCTCAACAGAAATCAAAAGATCATGTATAAGTACTGTTTTTAACGTTTAAAAAAATGTTAAGAAGGGCCCATTGGAACCAGTCCACTCCAGAGATGGTGGTCGCTATGCAAAAGCCTGCCCTGAATCATATAGCAATTGTGTCTTTAGTCTGGCAATTTCAAACTGTTACGTTCATACGCGATCAAAAACCTCAGTGTACTAGATTTCATTCAAATTTAACAGGCAGGAGGCTCATTTGTTCAATGGTGCTCATTTTTGACATTTGAAAACTATATTGTGGGATTCTCTTGTTTCCTGTTGTGCCTGTGAAATGAATCCAAATGTCCTTTAAATTTGGTATCTATTCCAAAGCAAAACGTTTTTGGAGCTCATTCAAAACCAGAATTATTGAAATGCAAATCAAGATGACTTACCCGCCGGGCTACGTCCCCTCCTTCCCGGGCAACGCTCCCGTATCTCTGTCATGACTTGCTTCATCCAGTGATCCGGGTTATCAGGATCAGGTTTCGGTGGGGGACCGAAGTAGCATGTCCTCGCTGTGCCCTCCACACCACTCAAGAACTCTTAGATACAAAGACATATACTTATATTTGATATCATGATGACTTCGGTGAGAGACAGCATGGCTATATTTGGTCTTGTGGTTCAAATGTCCGTTTCAGATTATTTGCAATTGACGTTAAACACGTCCCCACCAAGCTCTGTATGTTTCATCCCACTCATGCAATAACCATAACAATTAAAATCATTGGAATTGCTTGGTCAGTAAAGTTTGAATGATTCACGGCGTGGTTCAAGCTTTCACAGTGCCTTTACAAAAGGTAAGAACCAATTGACATGGCACTCTTTCACTCAAAACAAATGTCGGCATTCTATCCCTTGCTGGATTTCGGGAAAGTTGCTGACAGCTCCAAATATTCTGGCATTTCTCTGACTTGTGAAAGCTGATTAAAACCCGATAATTGTCGTAAATACCTCCAGTTGACATGTTATGCATAAAAATAGATTCTTATTTCATCACCGTTTTATTCTAGCAGTGACAAAAGTCACCAGATAGAACGACTTTTCCCACCAGCATGGTCGTTGTGGGCGGGCTAAAAACGGATGAGGCAAGGAGTCAATGAGCGTAGCAAAACCATCTACAGAAAAGAATTATAGGCAAGGTATTATTGCAAAGTAAATGCTTTACCCAGTAATCACCCAGTTTAAGAAAATGAAACGTGCACATTTCTGAGGCTGTATGGAACTAAAATAAGGAATCAAATGATAAAAAATCGGCATTACCAAAACACTGATGTTAAAGTTAATGTCAAAAGAATACAGATGATTTCTGTTTTGAAAAAAATATCATCACAACATGGAGAAAAAACACATTAGGTTTCAATATGAAAGGATCAAAACCCTACCTGTCAGTGCAGACACGATCAGCACCAACATTGCAGCTCCGCCCATTTCTTCAGATGTTACTGAATTTGAAGCACAAACAGTCGTTGGTTTTTCCTATATTCTCGAACCATCAAACCCTATCTGCACAGGCAGCTCAGATGCAGAAAATAATTTTTTAGCAGCAACGGGTGGGAGTGCTGCTCGCATTTGTCTCTTTCTCTCAAACCCATATATGTTCATGCCCCATAGATACAATGTTCATTACAAGTGCGCATGTGCACTTCAATTTCAAGCCAACAACAACAGTTATTCTTGCAAGCAGACTACGTTATAGTGTAGAACTTTTTAACGACTGACGTATAAAATACCTAAAAGTAGAAGCATGAATAACTTTCGGGAGGATCTGAACACGACACCACGAACAACAAACGGTTTTCCTGCATAAATAAGATTTTTCAATAATGGTGAATTTCAGAACAGTATGAAAAAGTGGAAATTATGGACCCTTTCTAACCGAAATTGCAAAATTTTGCCCTAATTCCATCATTTTTTTAATACAAAAGACGTTCTCACAAAAATCTTGCAGGAAATTAAAGATTCACCTTTGATGCATTGGTTTTAGGCATTTATTTTGAATCCGCTGGACAACATTTTTATTAATTAGGTCATTTTAAATCACCCCAATATCGTATCGATCCAATGGTGCACGAAATTTCAAAGCCATTTTGTATCCATTTTTATTAGCAAAATAGTACATCCAATAAGAGGATGATGATTTTCTGTTATATTGTACCGATTTGGTAGGCACTGATACCATTTCACAATGTACATGTAGAATCGTTGGCATTTCCAGTTCATCACTTCTGCTGCTGTGGACACAGACCAGTGCGGTACCGAGACGTCAAAGTCGTTGAGTCCGCCCCAGCACACAATTGTATATGTCACGCGTTCACATGTACACAGGCATACAAGACTGGATTTGACCTGTGACTCGCCGTTACAAGAATATTACTCAAACGTTTCCCTTACAAGAGCACGGTGCAAAGGTATCCCCTCTTTGAAAAAGCATTAATTCCTGACTGTAAGGATTAAGTTTTATTAGGACATACGTGACGTATTCTTCCATTACAAAATGTCTGGATTCACAGGATTTGGCGCAAAAATTTGAACGCTTTTTACAACAATTTATATCCGGCGGATTCCTGTTTGTTTTATTGTAGTCACTTAATTAAAACAGTCTTCTAGTTTATCTCAATCTAGTTTTTATAACCGGAAAAACATATATTGAATAGATATTGATTAAATTTTGCAACCATCAAATTTTTCAGGTGAAAATAAAATAGTTTGGGGTTATTTAAAACCACATTTTCAATACGTTTTCTGAGGCAGGAAACAAAATTAGTGCTACCGAAAAATAAAACGATTAATGCAATTTGAATTTGTCATGAAACTTTTCATTATAATATAATGACAGTTTCATTACAAATCAAAGTTGCATTAATCGTTTCCTGGCAATTTATTAACAAAGATGACGCCTCGTTTTGCAATCACGTCGCAGACATAGCCTGTTGCTATACCGTTGTTAAGTGCAAATATTGCGCGTGCGTACTTTGGTAATGAGCGTCATGAACATACGTCAACCACCATGCATTCCGTTGCGTAGAGGCAACTTAACAGGTTGCAGTCATTGCATGGTAACCATGTCAGGAGAGATAGGCCTACCTTGACAACAGGGATTAATGGGTTCAAGTCTACATCGTGGATCCATTGCTGTGATCAGTGAAGTGTGACAACCATAGGCCTGTCTGTTTTGCACGAGAATTGCGATCCAGATCCTCGTAATTCCAGAGTAGCATCCATTAAATATTAAACTTTCCAGGATAAATGGAAGCAAATACCCAAAGCTACACTGACTCAGTTTTTGCGAAGCATGAATGTTTTCACAAAGAAACGAAGCCTTATTCTTGAATGCATTAGCATCAAAACTGTACACCAAAGACGGTGGCCATTGGGTACCGAATTTCAATGTCCCAATTCGCAATTACTTGCAGTCACGTGGTTCAAAGGGGGCTGATGAGAGAACCGTGGTCAAATATCTTAGTGGGCACAAGGCGAGGTTGAACAGATTTGAAACGAGGCTTGTATATTATTATACTCTATGGACGTACATTCCAACATTTCAAATAATGGGTACCCAGGGGTACTTTTACGTGCCCCTGCCC
This sequence comes from Acanthaster planci, assembly GCF_054643075.1. Classification (NCBI taxonomy): domain Eukaryota; kingdom Metazoa; phylum Echinodermata; class Asteroidea; order Valvatida; family Acanthasteridae; genus Acanthaster; species Acanthaster planci. Next base: position 3,285,297 of record NC_141796.1, read on the forward strand.
CCAGCCACTGCGTGACGGAATTAAGGGGAAGGGGTCCCCAAAAGAGGATATTTAAAAACGGGAGGAAGGGGGTTGATGACGGAAGGGGGCAGAGTTTCTTCCATTATTATCTTGTGGCCCAGGTCTCATGAAACATTTTTTTAAATTCAACTTTTATGCACAAATTTTGCATGCAAAGCAAAAATAATAAAAAATAATATTCCATTCTTATTAATATTAATTATTTTACTCAGTCCTAACTGACCATTAACTGACCATTATGTGAAGGCCTATTGTTTACATCTCCCTGTTGCTGTCATTGTTTAAATTTTTAGGACGCCTGGAAGAGTTGTGACACGTAGCTACACGGTGTAATTGTGGCAAATGCTGACCAAAAAAGTCAGGTTTTATACAGGCTGTATTATAGTGGTTGATATGGTTCAAAAGACTAAACTACTTGGTTAAGTTTAGTTATAAATAATCAAACATTTAATCCGTCGATCCAACATCCTAAATTACATTGCTTTTGTCACTACAGACATGAAATACTTTAATAATTACTGCACGGGAAATTACCTGCATAATTGGAAAACTAGATCGAGATTAGAAAACTAGATTACAAGACTACGAGTGTGCCTTCAATGTAGATTTTAGATATAAAATGAAGTGGCACTCTAAGGAAATTGTGCGCTTATATTTTTCAAAAGTAAATAATTTGATTAACTAAAAAACAGGGATCTTGAAAGTGCGCTCTATTTTGTACAAACACAAAAGCCTCTTTTACCAATTCATGTGCACATTTTTTTTCCAAATTCTAAGCAAAATAGCTGCAATTACAATCCTGCCAAAATTTGCTCACTTTCAGCTTCAGTGGAAGTTTATATTTTTACCAATTTAACCAACTTCTGTGAAACATTGTAAAAGTTTTACCATAAATGTTTTTATAAAAACCATAGTCACATTAATGTTTATTTTCCGGGTAGTAATTTTCAAAAGCAAAAATTTTTATGTACTGCTGCAAGCACCGAACGTGTGAATTAATCAAGGCGACATCCAAGCAACTCAAATCGCAGTCCAACGTTGATATGCCATGCAGTCGGCTCAATGCGCACTGTCGTGGCCACCACACTCTCTTTGAACATGTTCGTAACCGGGGTGTTGATGTCAAAGTAGCCGGTGAACACCTGAAATAAAAGTGAATAGCATTATTATTTCTAAAGCATTGCCTGATAAAATTTCGCAGTTCTAAACACAAAATGCTGACCAATGCACGGCAGCTATTAGTTTTCGCCCCTCCCCCCCAAAAAAAACCCAGAGCGAAACAATACAACACCTGTAATACAAGAATTAAAGGAAAAGATGCCAGAAAACACGAATGTAATTTTTTTAAGTTATTGCCTGATACATGTATATCAACTGTGCAGTTCTAAACACATAGTGTTCAATAATGCACGGCAGCTTTAATTCCCCCCCTCAAAAAAAATAACAAGAAACTACAACACTTATGATACAATAATCATTTTATACACAATGCAAACTCAAGGAAAGGAAAACACAAAAGAAGTAGGAATGACAGATTGCGAAGGATTGATCAATTTCGGACAAGAGCAAGTTGATGTCTCTCTACCTTGGTTTCCCCGTTTCCATCTGTCACATGTACACGGTCAGATGAGTGTTGCCTCTGATACGACACAAGGTATCTCTTGACATACCACCAGCCCCCTGGGCCTCCTTGCGTGATGACGCCAGACAGCAGTGTACTCACAGCGAGGTCAACCTCGATCCAGGAGCCTTTGCTGCTACGTACACAGAGGGCAATTGGATGAAGAACAATAAAATATCAGCAATCCAAATCCGACAGGAGTAAAGCTAAGCTTTTGAATGGATGTAGACGCCCTACCCCCTTGTCCAAATGATGAAGATAATAAACACGAATAAAGCGACAAAAGAGATAACAGCGCGATAGTCACCTCTTTTACACTATCTCCACTTAAATTCCTGACGGAATTGTCGGGAAAGGGCTAAAATCTGATTTGCGTGTGTGTATATATTAAGCTTTTCAATGTGATTAAAATAGACCTCTGCTGTTAACGGGTCAAGTCCCATCCCTGTTCGTCTGTCTACTCTCAGCAGGTGTCGGGCTCATCGACGTTACCACCATCCCTCGCCCATTTTGTCAACTACATTGTAAAGTCTAAGACCATGAAATTCTCTAAAAGGTCGCGCATAAATCGCGTTTCTGTATTACCTATTCTCATGTACACAGTAATGTTTCGCTTGGTTGTAGGATGTATATATTGGGATGCGAGTGAGGCCTGTAAGGGTGTATCGTCTCCCTTTGATACTACCTCTTAGGTGCCCATCGCTGGTTACTGTTGAGGCGTGCATCTAAGGCCAAACAGGAGCCTGGACAGTCCCTGTAACTGGACGCTGAGATCCGTTCATCGGGGATAGTTCCGTCCTCCATCCCTAACGGTCTCGGGGTTGAACACCCGACGGCCGTGGTTTCTGGCTCAGTAGGTTCTGCCTCTACGCTCAAACAAGGGGACAAACGAAACAATTACCGTCCATGACCATGCACTCTCACATTTGCACCAACTTTGAAAATTTGACCACTTCAAAATTCTTAGCCTGGCTTAAATCAGACATTAAACGTTAAAAAGCAGCGAATATATATATTTATAGATGTATATACATATGTATACATATATGTGCGTGTTTTATATATATATTTTTCTGAGTATTAAAATTGGTACGGCACTGTTCACCACGATCCAAACAACCCCCACAGAAACGACGCTGCGGAATCCCCCTTGAGCAGAAGTAACCCCTCATCGGTTAAAAAGAGCCATGTTGACGGGGTAGCTTCCGTTGATAGGAAAGTTGCTGTTAGTTGCATTTGGGATCATGCTCAAAGGTTGGATTCGGGCTGACTGTTCTTGACAATGGTTTCCTGTTTTCACGCTCGAATGGCGGAAACTTGACCCGAAAACACTGTACTTGGAGCAAGACCATCAATTTCCAAGTGTCGTTTGAAAACTCAGGAGGAAAAACCAGCCGTTGTCCTCATTGCTCTGATTTGGTCTACCTAGGCGTAGCATCTAAAACTTGTGAGTTTAGATGTCGCCAATCCAATTCTCTTATCCAAGAGACATGATCTCCTTTGTCTTTGGCACAATTACCGGGAAATTCATCCACTGCACCCTAACTTACAACTATCTTTGCTAGCAAGAGGGATTTCACAGTCAGGGTCAAACACAATCACAGCCTCATGGAGGAACCAGTCTAACCTCCAGTATAACTCTGGATGGCCATGGAGAATTTGGGCTTGCTTGTGTGTTGATCCTGTTCGATCTTCTGTAGCAGATTTCTTGGCCTTGTCACAGCATTAGTTTGTTGATGGTTAAATTGACGGAAACCTCAACGTGTGTCATTTGTCCATTTCGTTGATTAGGCCTATCCGTTGGTGGAATGTGCTCCTTTTAGTCAGCATCATTGGTCAAACGCTTTTTAAAGGGGTTTTAAATTTAAGACCGAATCGCACAAGATGCAAAGCCACTAGGTAAGTTACCGTCGTGCTGAATTTCATCAAAAATTGGCCTCTGCTAAATGCCCTGGTCACGGACGGTCGGTGTTTTTGACTAATTGCTCATGATGTTGAACATTACTTCAGTGTTTGTTGATGGAAGATACATATTTTTCTCAACCAGGAAATCCGAGGAAGTGTCGGTTGACAAAACTTCCATGAGGCAGTGGCATAAATTTGTGCCAAAAATGGTGGAGGGGGTTAGGGAAAGACCGGATTGCCTTACCCAGCCATGAAAATTTGAAAGACGGGGGGAGGACACCAATATGACCCTATTTAGATGACAATGTTCTTGATATTAATGTACATCTTCTTTTTCAGAATGGTATTATAATGGATGTTAATTAAAACTTCTTTCCTCTTCTTGAGTGCTAATGAATGTATTTTAGTCGTTGGAAGTCTGAAAAGTCTTCACAACCCGCTTCAATTTTTTGGCTCACCACAAAACGTGGGGGCGATGATTGAATATCCCATACCCCAAATCAAAAGGTGTGTCGGGGTGTATACAAACCCCATCCCTCGGGATTTACATCCATGCCATAGGCCTAAGGAAGAACTATTAGGTTTTTATAGAAAGAGAAAGCTTTTACGTGTAGTTTTGGAACTCGACACTGCAGAGCAAGTGGATATTCAAAGCTGACTCAGCTTTTGTTGTCAACTGCATCAAGTGCATCGAGATAATGACCGGTGTATAATACAAATTGAGCCAACTCAGCATAGTATTAAAAAGGCAAGGTGGTTGGAGAACAAAGCACCTGTGTTAGTCGGTAAGGCCACGCTAATGGCAAACGTACCTAGCTTTCATATCCGCTTTCATCGGTGGAACTGAGCCATATTGGTCGGGAGTGTTCATGTTGTTGTTAGTGATGCGACCATAACGCGTGTTCTGATGTGCGCGCGCAATACCGGGTGCTGACGTGAAAAGGAAATTGTGATAGCCCAGTTTTGCAACTTGCAACTGAGTGTCATTTCGAGGAGTGGACAGTGGCGTATCCAATGGGGAGTGGGAACTTGTCCCCTGACAGAAATTTTGGCGTTTTTTTTTTTTTTTACAAACGATGGGGGAGTAGTAAAAAAAAAATCGGTATATTTATCTATCAAATATTAGAACTAAATCCCTAAGGAAAGAACAACCAGCAAATAAAAGCAAGGATGTCAAGACCGTAAGGCGTTGGATTTTCTTTTCTCCAGTACACCATGTCGAATGATCCCGAGGACCCAAACGCTCTTGGATTTCCCCCACCAAAAGCTGAATACTCTACGGGTAGTCTGTGACAATATATCATTCTTTTCCAGCTTCTTTTTCACCGTTTTGTATTTTGATTACTTTTTTTTCTGTCAGTAATTTTTGTTATGAAGTAGGTTTTGTGGCAGCCACGTCACAGTAATGATCGAAGCTAGCTTCTTGATGATCGGTCAGAGATATTATTTTCTGTCCTTTCACGTACTTTGTCATTGTTCCCCCTTTTACTTGTCAACTTTAATAATGTATGGGTGGTCCTTTGAAATTCTCCCTTTAAATAATACCAAGAAAAGAAATATTTAAACGTGCTCGCCACCTGGTGTGCGAAGTGCTGGTCCCTAATGACCTCTACTAGCTCTTCGCGTTAAGCACATGCACTGCTGATGTACCAAACTGCCCTCCCGGGCTTGATCACACTAATCATTACATCATGTTCAGACACGTGATGGATTTGTGGCATTCCTCCTACTGTGGTATCGAATATATGTATATATATATATATGTATGTATTCGGATTAACTTGGGTCGTGATTATAGAAACGTATTTATATTGAATAAAAAAAATCATATGACGAAATTTCAATTGGGACGTTGTCTTTTGGAAACAAAAATTGCAAGGCCAATTTGTGAATTTCAATTAGTTTACCGATAGGCCAGCCGAATAATGTAACCACGCTATGTGTTTGTAATGTGAAATGTGTTTCCTGAATTGTTAAACAGAACTTTGTCGTCATTTATAATAAGGTAAATCCAGAAACAAATTGAAGGAAATACAGCTATGAACTGACTGATTGCCGGGAGTGGTTTTGCCCCATCGCCATAGTTCCCGTGGACCTGAAGTCACCCCTGGAAGCAGTTGTCTTCACCCTATCTGCACGATGTCCATGTTCTTCTCTGTTCCTGCACCGTTTAAGTTCGTGATGGTTATTTAAATCGTATAATGTCTTTTCTCATAAAGCTTGTAAAGCTTGTAAGGGAAAAACTTCCAAACACGGACAACACCTGATGTCCCTGTGCACAATGCTGTGAGACTTGTCTGAAAAATAATTTGTAGTGTTTTCTAAGTAGGCTAAATGTTTTGGAATATTCCTTACTAAATCTCACTTTATGGGACAAATTATCAATGAGGTTGTTATAACATTTTAAGGGAAAATCGGTGTTTTCCGTATATGGAACTCTCCGATTTAGAGTACATGTATTTTTGGTATTGTTATGAAGTGGTCGTGTCTTGCTGTCCTTTCGTCGATGTTGTGCATTTGCCAGGTTTTATTTAACTGTATCAAACTTACATTGTCCCAATTATGGTGACAACTGCCCTACCTGTTTTTTTATATTTATATATATTTATATTTACATTAATATTTCTTCTCTTGCAATAACGAAATGAGCTGCCATCGTTTAGAAGTTCAACAGACATTATAAATGATCCGCTAGCAAGAGCATACATGTATTTATTTATTGCTTGCTTCCCACTTCAACACTTTCCTAAATGACGCGTTCTTAAAGAAGTAACGACGTAACCACAGAAGTCACTTCTGCGGTTACATATCTTGTGTGCCAGTGACGGCTTTGCATCCTGCAGAGATGTAGTCGGGGAATTATAACGAGTCTTAGCATAAGGGAATGAGTGTGATGATTGGCAGAATCCAGAGGATCCAGAAACTGTCAAAGTTGGACATGATTCAAATTGGATAAATTTAAGACAGGAGCCTGACAAGAATAAGCCTTTTGCCAGTTTAATTTGGATGGAATCCGGTAAGCTGTGTTGTTCAGATACATGAGCATGACAACTTGAATTCTCCGTTCTGAAGACACTGCTGCTATACTGCGAAAGGCTTGCTAAATATACGTAATAGACGCCTTGCACCAATACGCTGTTTTAAATGGATAAGAAGGGCACAAATGAACCAGTCCATTCCAGAGATGGTGGTCGCTATGCAAAAACATGCCCCGAATCACGAGGTATAGCAACAGTGTCTTTGGTCTGGGGAATTCAAACTGTTATGTTATGTGCAATTACATAAATCAGTGTACCAGATTTTATTTAAATTTAACAAGTAAAAGGCTTATGTTCACATCATATTTGTTAACAGGTGCTCTTTTGTTCACGTTCAATTACTTATTAATTTTTTTTGGGGGGGGTGCGAATCCAGATGACTTACCAGCTGGGCTACGTCCCCTCTTTCCCGGGCAACGCTCTCGTATCTCTTGCATGACTTGCTTCATCCAGTGATCTGGATTATCAGGATCAGGTTTTGGTGGGGGACCGAAGTAACACGTCCTCGCCGTGTTCTCCACACCACTCAAGAACACTTGAAATCAAAGACAAATAATGACCATTGATATAAAGAAGACTTCGGAGAGAGAAGATATGGCTAAATTTGGTCTTGTGCTTCAAATATTGGAGGCATTTCTAGTCTGTTTCAGATTACGTTTTTTTTTAATTACTGAAATCAGCCAACTTACATTGATCTACTCTTGTGAACTTCAACTGAACCGCATGTTTGCTTTTTGTTTGTATGTATTCTTTTTTGTTGTTTTTTTTCTTTTTCGAAAAGTTACAGTTGACTCCAAAATGTATACAAATGTAAACATTTTGCGTTTAGCAAGAGCAACTCCAAAAGCACGAGTTAGTGACACTGCGGATGTCTTTTTCTGGCAGAGACAAAAGTCGCAGGATGGAATGATTTTTGCCATCAGGGCTAAAACAAATGAGCCGAGGAATCAAGTAGAGTAGCAAATTAATTGAAAGATGAAGCGTACATTTTTTGAGGCAGGATGGAAGTAAATGAAGGAATCAAATGATAACAGTCGATATGACCAAAACACTGATGTTACAGAATATTATTTACCGAAATCTAAATGCCAAAAGAATACAGACGATACCTATTTGAAAAAAAATCATTGCAACATGGGGAGAAAATACATTAAGTTTCCAATATGAACCGATAAAAGCCCTACCTGTCAGTGGAGACACGATCAGCACTAACTTTGCAGCTCTGTCCATTTCTTCAGATGTGATTGCGTAAGTTGCTCGTTTTTCCTATTTTCTCATTCCCTCCAACCCTCAAACCCTATCTGTGCAGGCAGCTCTGATGCAAAAAAAAAATGAAATTGAAGCAGCAATCGGTTGGTCTGCTGCTCGCATTTATCTGTTATTCTCATACCAATGACATTCCGTTGCGTACAGGAAACTAAACAGGCTGATGTCATTGGTAACCATGTCAACAGAGGTAGAGCTAGAATAGCGACTGGTGGGTTCAAGGCTACATCGTGGGGCCATTGCTGTGATCGGTGAAGTGTGACAACCATAGGCCTGTCTGTTTCGCACGGATCTGGATCACGAACGGTGATCCAAAGGCTGGTTGGCTCCATCCAAAGGTGGGTTCTCGTTTACGCCGGGTCTCTGGATTGTGTGACACCAACAGGCCATATATATATATCTAAATATCCTTTTTGGTAGTTTCCATGAGTTTCAGTTCGGTTTTGGTTCTAGAAACGAAACCATCAATACAAAGATTTGGAAAGAACAAGCAAAACTACCAAAAGTTTTTATAACCCCAGCTTCAAACAGGGAACTCGAATAAGGGAACTTGAAGCCAGAAAAAGGTAAACGTTCATTTGGGTCGAGTAGGCCTACGCACAAAGTTGAAACGTCATAAGTGATGACCGTCAGACTAATTTTGTGCTTATACACTTATCTGGTTAGATGCCGCGACTGCTGTGGCACCGCATTCACACACAGAGTCTTCGGCTTGACGTGCGCGTACATTTTAGCAAATCATGACATCCTATTGGTCGAAGAGGCATGTAACGCGCGCGTACCACATGTCTACGTGCGTTGTGCCACCGCAGTAATGGCTTGTAATTCTAGTTGTCGAATTACTCTGTACACAATTGCGTAGTTTAAAATTGTTTCCAGCGAACCCCCTGAAAGGTCAGTGCACTAAAACAATATTGTGCAAAATCTGTCTTGCAACAGACCTGGTGAATGACTGCTTCGGAAACCTGACTCTTGACAACTCTTGGGAAAAATGAATTTGGAAAAGCAACTTGTTGGTCCATATGGAAAAAGAAATTTGCGACCATTTCTATTTCCTTTGGATTTTCTTTTAAAATTATTTTTCACTTCAACATAGGCCAACCTTTCCCAACTAATGCCTGGAAAATCTTTCAGACAGTTTATTGGCATATGCCTCAAAATTAAACTCAAAGTGAATGACTTAAAATAACAGTAAGGTTATAGGTGAATAAATTGAAAATTCAGACTACGTGAATGACTCGAAATTCAGTATTCAAGTGAATAACTGAAAAATTAGACTTTGAGAGAATGACTAAAAACCTCAGAATTCAAATGAATGACTCCAAAATTCCTACTTCGAATGAATGACAGGAAAATTGAGTGTGGGACTTGAAAGTTCCTACTTCAAGTGAATGGTTTGAAAATTCCTACTTTGAATGAATAAAGCGAAAGCTAAGATTTTGAGAGAATGACTGAAAAAAATCACACTACGCGTGAATGACAGAAGAAACTGATACTTTATATTTAAATGAATGAATCGAAAATAGAGATTGCCAGTGGGAGACTCTAAGGTTCAGACTCTTGGGAAATAACTCACAAATTTAAACGAGTGCATACCACCTACAAAAACGTGCCTCCAGATAAGAACTGCATCGTACAAGGTTAATTTATCTGGACATGTATACATGTAATTACAAACTTCATGTTAATATTCCTTTATCATGGTGTATATACAGTCTACAAATACTTCACTTTTTGGCTGCTTATTGGTTATTTGAAACCTCGAGGGAAATGGAATAGGGTGATACAGTTCGTGGTTCAGATGCTGACTTGACCTTGAAATTTCACCCCCTACCGGAAAAAATGTTTCAAACATGACTTAACCATTAAAACGTTTTTGGTATTTAAAAGCTGGCTCCATACATTGATTAGCATCTGATTTGCTGCTAGAAAAATGGGCCTATATTACTCGCCTCCTTTTAGGGTCATAACTTTTTTTTTTCCAATGGGCCAATTAGACAAAGGTTTCATATAACCTGCACCCAGGCATGAACCACAAGCCTGTAGACTCCCATTGGCCAGACCTTAACCTCTGCAGAGTAAGAATTTTTGAAAGATCAGTATCCAAAAGACGCCTATGTGACCGGGCAATGACCTGGTACTAAGAAAACATCCAATTCGCTGCTGGGAGTTATTTAGGGGGCGTGGCTACAAATGTACTTCCACAGCAGCATAAGGAAATGTAGTTAAAAAGGGCATCTGAGGGATGTATTGCCTACCATAAAGCCGTCGTACAGGTTCAGGCATGACTAGGGGCTCTGGAAACTTATGTGGCGATGATTTTCTCCGCGTTGTCGCCTGCGTTGTCGCCCGGCTCCGAGGGTTTTAACCCCAAAGATATCAACGCTAAAAATATCAGCCTACCTTTCAGCGTGGACAACACCCAAATCGAAGGTGTAGCTGCGCTTTCCATGCTGTGAGTCGCAGTGTGAATGGGAATCCTTCTGGCTGATCATATTAAATCAGTCTGCACAGCAATAGGCAGAGCGCTAAAGGGGTGATGTCATCATCAGCCAATCAGAAGAAGAGCCTGAGGGTAGACCCGGCGGGGAAAGAGCCTTTCTGATTGGTTCGAATGTGCAGTATCAGTGGAATTATTGGAGTGAAAGTTGGTAACATAGCAGCCAACTCGAGCAATCATAAAATACATTTCATGTACTGTATACTATAGAAATGTAATGGAAGACCATGACATCTGACAATCTAGAAAAAGCCTTGGAATATTTTATTCATTTCAGAAGTTTGACACACGAGTGACGTCTACTGAAAACAAGACACATGGGCCCGTTTAACCTTTCGAAAACATTAAGCTGCAGCTTCCAGTATATGATTCGAATTCGTTGCTCTGCACATTCTGAACGTGCATACGAGCCAAAAGGCTTCCTGTTAAGTGAAAATCAGGTAAAATAGCGACACGATCACTGCTTGGCTTGTTAGCGTTGGGAAACTGTTTAGCATACTTTTCCCTAAAGCCATGACTGTGGTTGAGGCTTGTCGCTCAGTTTGTTTCCTTTTGTTGTCTTTTTAACTTTTTGAGTAGGTCCGGCTTTGAAATACATGTAGTCCCAACCTACTAACTTCTCCACCGGGTATAAACGAGCTTCTATACCAGTAGAAGGCAATTTAATACTCTGGGGTTTGCTTTTTAGGATTTGAAAGGCTGAGAGCTACAAGCACTGAATCTGGGGATAAATAAATGTTACAGTATCATCTTTCAGAAATCCCCCTTTCATTCTGAATGATGGTTTAATATAAATTGACAACAAGTTTTGGTTACTTTTAGTTGTCTGTGTTGGTTTTGCAGTTAACCATCTCAAAAGTATTCAAAGGGACCTGGGACCTGATATCGTGTCTTCTGTTGCCGAACAAAAGCACCAAAAGACACGTTGGATTAATATGCAGAGAACAGGCATGACTGCTATCGGCATGTCAGCTGCCGTGACATAATTGCTACCCCCACTTTTTTGGATGCGTATGTTACCGTCTCTGATGATGCATTTTTAATGCGAGGACGCAATGGAGCCAATTAATTGCTGCTTCCTCGCTGGCCATCCTCGCTTGCTAATTATTGCTTTAATAGTTTCAAAGATAGAAGAGAACTTCATTCATCGAATCACTCATTAATATCAAGGCCTGCTTGAGTGGCGTCCCAAGAGAAAACGAATTCGTCAAACCACCTCAGTGCAGTCCTTTCAATGTGTCGCAAAAACAAATAAATAAACAAATAGATAAGCTGGGTGGAACTCTCGTTTTTAAAAGTCTGGCTCTTTATTGAACCCATTTTGCTCTATGAGACTAAATGCACATGATGATTTGTTTGATCTTAAAAGTCCAAGACGGCCAACACTACTAGTAGGTTTCTGGGGATTGTGGACAACAAAAACCCCTGGGTACCTACCCAACCCCCATCCTGGGTAGTTATTAGACCCCAAAAATTTGCACCAACTCTCCAAACCCACAAGTCTCTCTAACCGTAGCCTTTCGTCAGGGCCTTGGTGGCTGTGTGTAGCTGCAAAGCGACTCAGTGGACAGTAGACCAGGCGCGTGGCGCAGACACGAGGCCCTTTCCAATTTAATATTGAGGTTTTTGTGGTCATTATTCATAAGCTTTCTGATATGCATTATTCATAAATTTCATATAAATAGTTGAAACAGATGAGTCCCCGAAACAAACGGCATCAACTCCAAAGCATACGCAATGTTTCCATCTGGTTTTTCATGAGGGCAATAAGCGCTGAGATGACAACTATGATGCTTGTTGGTGGAAATGGTGGTGACATTGGAGTAACATAGTAGCAAAGGCCGAATGGTCAAAGCAAAACGCCAGTGTTTCAAATATGGAGCTCTTACCATATCCTGTGGTGAACGAAAACGTCACGTCCGCGTACAGTACAAATGCTTCAACAGCCTAACGCTGCAACGGTTTATACTCGACAAGGTGAAGTTTTCCGGAAGCATATTCTAAAAAAACTGTCTACTGCTCAGACAACTGACCTGCACTGTGCCGCCGACACACTTGACACGCTCGCTATCTTTTTATACTTTCAATTTGCATAATAGATTAATGTATGCTGACCCCTTCGATTATGATTGGTTGCATGGGAACGCAGTAGCAAAATACGAAAATATAAAGAAAACATAAGCAATTCCTGACAAGTTGGAGAAGGCCTCGTTGCTGCGCGCGCCACTCATGCACGTGGTCTCCAGTCCAGCCGCTTTGCAGTTACATAAACACATCCGTGAAGGCCTTGACGAAAGGCTACTCTAACCGTTGCCGAGGGAGCCAACTCTCCAAACCCCACCCATCGCCCAATCGCGTCTCTTCGCTCAACCACCTTGCTTCGCTACGAACCCAGGCCCCCGGGGCGCAGTCTCAATACCGACCAACCATACCGACAAACTAAACTGGGTCTAGGCTGGTCGCGAGGCTAAGGCAACGAACCACGGTTGACAAAAAAGTGTAATTAAAGTAAACAAGTGTATTATATGCCACAAAGAAAAACCAAGAAGACGGGTTAATTAAGGGCCTGTTGTACACTTTGTTAGATCACCATAAACGCCGGATAACGTGTAAACACGGACTTTATAAAAATAGCTGCTCTTTCTGCAGGCCGATCTTGGAAGTGGAAATGAACCGAAACAGTAAAAACTATCGTATGAAAGGTCTTTTTCTTGTTGAAATAATAAGTATAAATCAGGTTTTTAATCTCTACACCGACAATGTGTGAACATGATAAACAGAAAGATATGTATCGAGTGTAAGAAACTTGAGAAACACAAGTCGCTGACGTACAAAAGCCCTTCCTCTCAATTAAAGAGAGTGTTTTTTTTTTGTTTTTAAGGGTTTTAAAAATGACTAAAATATCTTATTTCTTTTTTTATAAAAAGAAAGGACAGAAAGGCCAGACTTGAAAACCATTGTCAAAGACTGCCAGACGAGCCTCCTTATGTGGTGTCTTCCTGGGCCTGCGTCCGTTGAGACTTCCTTTGTGCAATATTCGCTGGATGGTTGCCCGTGACGCCTTCGTCTTTGCCTTGTCAAGGGTACCAATTAAGGCCTTTGTTGTGATCCGTAGGTTGTTGGCAGATTTTTCTGGCGAATCTAGGAGTTACTTTGCTCTTCCTGCCACGCCCATTGAGGTTTTTCACTGTGTTTAAGTGCTTTATATTCTTTCTGTTGATACTCTAACTGTTGCAATAGGGACCTGGAAATATGCCTTGTAGTCTTTGTCTTCGTTATGGGCATTCACGATACACTGGCGACTATATCCTCACTGAATTCCTTCTTTTTTGCCATAGAGACGAGTAACTGAGAATGATCTGAAAAATGTTCTTTCTATACTCTTTCAGGGATATGTCGGTTCATTAGAGCACAAAGTCACGTTGTTTCTTTATGTTTTTAATTATGATGTATGGAAATAAACCTAGCCAAACCAAACCAAGCAAACCAAAAGGTCGTCAAATTTAATTGTTCTTTTTGAACATGTTGTTCCTGCCAAAGATTCGTGCAGCATAGGAAGTGAACATAAGCACTATGAATGGAAGGATAATTTTTGGGGGGATTTTGTCTTGGGTATGAATAATTTGGACCATGACCCAAAACGAAACCCGGGCCGTATCTATTATTATGCAAATGGAGTTTAGCCAACACACGTGTTGGTTTGTGTATTGTAACAAATTGAAAAAAAAGAGAAGTACCAACATAGTAGCTTTTACAAATATAGAAATTGGAAAAAGCATGTTATTTTCCAAAGTGTAAGAATAATTTATTGAGCACTACTGTAAACATCGGGGTTCATTTTCCTTTGATTAATGAAAACATCCTCCAACGAGCCAACTCCCTCCAAGAAAAGTCAAAGCTGCATTTACATAGACTATAATCTGTACCTTGCCACTTATAAATGTAGTGCTCTTCTGAGCTACCGTTCAACTCGGTCGATAAACCAATTCTATTGTATTTTATACTTGAAAATTCCTCCACCTCATTTATGATATATGCCCAAACCTTCCTACGAAAAATACTTATGCGCAACGGTGCAGATACGCACACTTTACAATAATTTCCACCAACCCGCATCCTAAACGCCACGTCGCCACCATTCTTATTTCTGCTTCCACCAGACCCGCCTGATTTCTAATCAGCACATTCATCAGTACATTAACGATGCACGAGTCGCACGCGTACCTTGCGTAACCGTGACCCGAGTGCATGCATCCCTGTTTAATAACGTTGATGTTTCTCAGACTGGGGAAACTATGCTTAATGAAACCACACATTCGATGAGTTCAGGCGTCCGTCAGTCTGTGTTTTGAGAGATTTGAACGCAAATCAAGGGAGTCGTAGGGTCGAGGAGTCGTGGGTCGAGGACTTTTCTAGAACAACCCCGGGAAGGGGTCCCACAAAAATGGATATTTAAAAAATTGGAGGGGTTGGTGACACGAGGGGCAGTGTTTCATAGATAAAAATGTTGTGGCGCAGGTCTCATCAGTTTTTTAATTCAACTTTAATTCACACATTTTGCGTGCAATGCAAATTATAGTGTACAGGCCTACACCAATCATATTCCACTTTAAATCTTTAATTATTTTACTCACATCTAACTGATCATGAATGTCTTTAAGAAGAACTGAAGGCTCTGAAACCCGCGAAATTATACGACCTCTTCAAACGAGCAGCTCCAGCAACCGTGTAAAAATTGAAACATAACGCGTCGCAGGGTTAAGCATTTCATACTGCCTACCCATATGAATTGGCTAATATTGGACGTAATGTTAATTTGGGCTAGGTTTAACAAGCAGCAACTGCAGGTATTATTAACAAATAAAGTGTCCAACCCGTGGAACAAGAACTCTGGATCATTTCTATTGCAAGTACAAGGGGCATTCAACTCTACCTAACGCTGAAATCGCGTATGGGAGAAGGGCTAAATGCTTTTGTATTTCTTTAATATGCAGACCGAAATCCTTTGGTGTGAGCAGGTATGTATTTAATTTTTCAGATGTGTGATTGAGTCTTACTTGACGTACTCTCTTATTCTCTGGTTTTATGGCAATCAAGAGTGTGAAATTAAGTGGATTGGGTGGCCAAGAATGCATCACGCATATCAGGAGGTGAGTTGGATTACGTATTTATTTCATAAAGGAATGCAGGAACGTGTAGAAAATACTCAGGATATGCATCACGCAATGAGTTGTTCCATATCACGTTAAACAAAGAAGGATGAGAGCAGTACGTGCAAAATGCAACCGTTTCAGAGACGATTCCGTACAGTCTGTAATGTAAATACTTTAATAAATCGTTTGAGACACAGTTTTTGTATCATTGGTTCTGTAGGTTTTTAAAAATTAAGAGTTTTAAATTAATGTAAAACATTTTTATGTACCAACTGTTTAGGAAATGGTTTTATATATCATTGGCTCTATGGGTTTAAATAATGGAAACTTTGATTCATGATATACAATTTGTGTAATTGTATTTGCATGCATATTTCTAAATTGAGTATTTTGATGCAAGTCCAAAATAACCATTGGCTGAATATATTAACCTAATTTCATCCCAAAAGTCTGCTGTCAGAATGCTCCATTAATTGATTCCATATTTCATTCCTATTTTTCTATCAGGTCAATTAATGTCAGATATTTTCTATTTCAGTGTCAGCTCCTGTGCCCAATTAATCTGAACTAAACTTTTGCATGTATTATTCACTAGACTTTCCCTTCATGTTTAATTCAACACTTTACTTCTTCAGGTTACACATCAATGACCAGGGCCATGGCTTTCTGTACTTAAGAATTTGGATGCACTACCTTGTCCTTTTGTATTGCAGTGGAGCTTTCTTTTGTGAAGACTTGTCACAGGTTGTGTGGATAAAGAAAATAAGGCTGGAGTTCTGTGGGCGATTTGAATGTGAACAGAGCACAACTGGGTATAAATGTGATGAACAGTGATAGGCAGTAGAGACCTGAGAGATGCATCATGATGATGAGGTGTGTGGGCTGAGTTGATAGTCCCTATCCCAGTGCCGTGCGAGTTTTGTACTTTGGTTGCGCCATTTGCCAAAGCCAGTAGCAGATTTGTCAGGCTGCTTATGAGGCGAAATTGATTGTCAGGATCATCGTAGCGGCTGATTGACATTCCAAGATTAGAAAACTGAAGAAAACCGTAAGTTTAAATTCAAGTTATTTTGTCATATATCAGTGCTTTTGGTTGTGACTCTCAAGAAACTGGATGGAGTGATATTGTGAACTTTAACAGCATCAACTAATTTGTTAAAGATGTGTTCGAAATCAACTTGATGCTAAATTACTGATCATAGTTGTTTGAGTTCTGACAAGTTTTCTTTGAAATGACTGTTCGAGATTGAGATACAAATTTTTGTTATTGTACTATACTGTTTGGCATTTTGGTGAATTATTGCTTCAATTAGATGGCCTTGAAGATCTGAGCTTGGCTCAAAGACTGATTGAGTTCCATTTCTCCTCACGCTCGATGGCTGGTTTTTGAATTCCGATGTAACCTTGGTCACAGCACACTGCAGTGAGGGTTCACATCTAACTTGCGGAAGTGGTCCCGCAGATGTATCAGAGACGATAAGCAAGCTAGCAAGGGCAGATTCTTATAATCAAGGAGAGACGAACTTGATATTACGTCGAACTGTATGTCAGATATTTTAAATTTAAGAGCAGACGTACATGTAGTGACAACACTTGCGAATTTTGACTGAAAGATCTGCTATTACATGTACATGCCTTAAACCTGTCAGGTTATTCCAGCTTGTGACATACTTTTAATCCACCTTGTTTTCACTGGAGTTTATACTGATATTTGTTTAGAAGTTTCCTTGTGAATACTTATTTTCCTGGGAGGAACTTTGATTGCTAATTCTTTTATTTTATTCAGAGCTAAAGATTTACAGCATTATATTACAGAAATTGTAAACTATCAAGTGTATCTCTTTGATGCACTAGTTCGTGAATTGACTGTGAATTCAAAATTTTAATTCACTCATACCTATACTTAACTGTACATACTTGAATTGCAAATACTGATTTTCATGCGGGGGTAAATAGACATTCATTTGATTAATGTAATTTAATTCTGAGTTGTAGCTACACTCACTTGGGAGACATCTGATTGTAAATACGGAGGTGTATATTTTGTATCATAGAATCGAGAAATTTTGTAAATAAATTCGTATCAAATATTGTGAATAGTATTGATTGGGTGTTGTTACAATCATTTTTTCTGGCCTGCATCCAGTCCTTCTGTTGCAGTGTCCGTAATGTGAGCACACTGTGGCATCTGCCATAAACTGTATGCAGCCTATTATTTTGGTTGTAGACGTAGACTGTACCGTGCTGAACATGTCCTTTGTCTCAAATGCCCAAGTTCCCGCTTTACTTATAAATTTAGTTCAAGACCCTCTCCCATGAAATCGGGTGTCCATAACCATTCATTTTCTTGAAGTTTCAATTGTACAATCTCCGAAGAGGGCTAGGGCAACCTTTAAATTCATGGGCGTAAACCTTGGGGTGGGGGCATGTAGCTTCCCATATTTTGAGGATGGGAGTGGGTGTGCGACTCTCCCCTGCCTTTTGTGGGAGTAAAAAAATGAAGTCGATTGTAAGGAATTGTTCAGACTTTCAACGACTAAAATGCATGGAATAACTTGGACAACATTTTTAAAAGCATAAGTATGGCATTCTGAGTACATATTACATTTAGTAACGAACATCGATCTCTATATAGTGCCAACCCCCGCTTTTAAAGGTTTTGTGTCATCCTGCCCCTTTCCCCGTCCCCAGCCCAAATGTACCTTTACGGTGAAATGTGGTTTTGGACTGCTCGTTGGAACAATGAAATATTACATTTCAACAAAGCTTGTTCTCGGCACAAAAGAAAACAAATGAAATCTTACTTTGTGGTGTGAACTTCCACATTCAGATGAGAGGTAGACTATGTTTAATACCTCCTTACATTCCCCAAGTGCCAAACAGAAGCTACCGGACTTGAAAGTTACATTTTAACTTTCATCAGTCGAAAATTATAAATATATATGTAATTTTCTAGCTCTGGTTACGTCAGCGCCTTGATGGTGGGAGCTAATTAATTATGCAGCCCGCAGGCCACATCGTGCCTTGCGCGGAAAAAGCCTCAACATCCACTTACAACAAATAGTCTCTCAGAGTCCACATTTCATTACTTTAGTTGGGTTATACTCCTTTATTATCCTTGTCCGTAAATTAGTAATTTTTTAAATACTGTTTCGTTGATAATCAATGCTGATTCCAGTGTATGCAATGGTTGAGGGTAGCTACACTGAGCGTTTTTATGAATGGCGGAGTAATATGTTTAGCCACGGATTTGTGGCTACGCCTATGGCGTTGGGCGTTCTCGAACTTTCTGGAGCTCGGTCTTTATTGCCGCTGCGAACTGAGCAACGCCCAGGTAAGAAAGTTGTCCCCGAATTCTTTGCTTTCAGTACCTTTTCCAGGTTATTTACCCTCACTGGACTTATATCATGTGACCACTGATCGCCAAAGAGCATATTAGTTAGTATTATACTTGGGGCTAATGGCATTTTAATTCATTTGGGAATGTTTTCTTCATCATAATTTGTGAGAATCATTCACAGGAGTAGTTGGGCTATAAACGATAACAGTACGTGTACATGTCACATTGCATTAACGCTGTACGTACTGTGGTTGGTGACGTACACGGTGTGCATTATAGCACTGCGCGTACGTGGGGCTGTAATGCTTTGCGTTGGCGGGGCGCTACGAACGTGTATAAATATTGAAGTAGGCTTTTGTACATTTTTAAATACGCAGCGTACATTCCTGTGCTATTGCTCAAACTCAAGCCGTTCCACAACATATGATAGTGATAGATATTAGTTTGTCTTTCATAGTTGTATGTACATGTACCAAGTTATGTTTTGGCCGCAGCTCAGGAGAAATAGCTGTAGGACTGAGCCTGCAAGCCTGATGACTGTAGAGCTAGATCGTTAATTGCTGTCACTGTCGGCTACTGTATACCATATCCATGACACCGGGGTAATTTACCAAAGTGCAAATATTGTAATTCGATTACATGTTTTGTCCGACCATTTTTATGACTTTATGAGCAATAATTAAACAATAGTTAACTATTGTGATAGTATGTACAATATGTGTGAACAATATTTCTTTCATTGGAGTTATGTAATTATTTTGCAAATAGGGTTTATTTTGATCTGAAAAGATTCAAGAGCTGAGATGAGACAACTGAATTAACAATTAAAAAAAGATTGGATTGTCCATCTGGTGTCTGACTCACTTGTTCTTGGGGCCTCATCACCTAACACGAATGGACCTACCACCCAAACACCAGGGGCGGCCTAGCCCGTCCGGGTTGCATTGCTTGAAACGGAGAAAGAAAACAGAACTGTTACAAACAAAACACAAGAACTGTAGACGCTGGAAGCATTTTAGGTTACTAAGTGCCCTAATCTCCAAATGAAGTTTAAGTGCACATATGTCAAAGCGCACACCGAGCCGGAAGTGTCGACCATCATCTCACGCCTACAAAAGGGCACGGGAGTCCTACAAGTAATTCTAAATTTACACTGACCACAAAAACATATGAAGCAAAATATGAGACGGAGAGAGCCCCCGTGCTTTGTGTTGGTCATTGCTTCCCTGGAATCTTAGGAATTCTTTACAGACGGGGGGGATGTGTTAGGTAACAATAGTCTAGAGTGTGTATAGCGACTGGACATGTTGGGGGGTACCCTTCGGTCTCATTTCTTACTGGATATATACCAAAGATACTTGGTATCATAGTCTATTTAGCGTTGTTGCTATAATTTATGCTCACTAAAATGGAAAGCAAAGATTTTTATAAAAGTTCTAAAACTCTGATTAAATGTGGCCTTTATCTTATACAGAATTACCCATAAGCTTTATTATTTACGTTATATTTGAGATTAAGTAAAATAACTACAGAGACATTTCTGTGAGAAGACATCTCCACGTCTTGCTCGATAAGAAGAGCATCTAGCTCCAGCATATAAAGCCGCGCAGACGTCAATTTTCTCATCATTCAGTGGAAGATTTTGAAACAATGAGTAGGCCTATAATCTTAGCAAGTAATGGGAGGGTCCTTGACTCTAATGTGATAGTAAAAAAAAAACATTTATCTACCCCTAGCTTCAACTATCTGCTGGTCCTAGATTGCCAGCTCCATAGTGTGCTTTACATGCAAGTTTTGATCAGTTAAGATTCGGTTCGATAAATAAAAATTAATAATGTTCACGTTTTGAATTTGAGGTAGAATTTAATAAACTAGGGTTCTACCACAGAGTAAATGCTGGACACTACAGGATTGGCTAATATTAAATGGTCTGCGATGGCTGAGACATCCTCCTAGAAGTTCAATTCTAATTAAGACCATGCATGATACTATTTTGCAAGAGTTTTATAGCCATTTCTTTGTGAACTGTTTTTACTCGGTTTCATACTTCTCAGTCGCTAAAAGCCAAGTCATAGTTCTGGAGTTCTTTTTAAACTAAGGTAACTACTCTAGTATTTATATTTATACAGGTAAATTACCTAACTGGATTCATGCTCCTCCAACGCAGGCAAATTCTAACTGGAACATGTGGAAAGAAACCCCTTTCTTCATTTTAAATAAACCAAACTTCTCATTTAAAACCAATCCTGAGTTTCATTGTGCTTCTTGCTTTTTCCGTTATACTGAAAACATCCTCCATTACATAATTATTTTTAGGCTCTCTCTTAGAGTTGCATGAGGACACAACGGACAACAAATATTGGGGGGGACCGAAAACTATACAAGTATGTAAACTTTTTTTTCAAATA
Organism: Acanthaster planci; assembly: GCF_054643075.1. NCBI lineage: Eukaryota > Metazoa > Echinodermata > Asteroidea > Valvatida > Acanthasteridae > Acanthaster > Acanthaster planci. The sequence continues at coordinate 3,306,549 of NC_141796.1, forward strand.
CTCCGTCTGCGGCATGTTGTACACTGAGCTTTATGTTACATTATTTTGCAATCTGTTGCAATTCTAGGTTAGGTTTTCATCTATTGTAATGACAGTGATTTGTTTATTAATGCTTATGTATAAGAAAACTGCCCCCATTGCCAATTCCGCAAAACAGAGTTTTGATGAAGTAATAAAAGTTTCCGCTGAACGTCGCTGTTGTTTCTTTGGTGGGCGATTTGGCGAAATAAAATTGCAAATGTAAAAGTAATGTTAGGGATGAGACATTTTTTACACTAAAACATGTTATTTCCCAGACATCATTTTCAGTGACTGCGTTACAAATTGATTCAATATTAAAACATTGAATGGGTACATTCTGTATTATAGCTTAAAATAAGTTTAGATTAAAACAAAATGTAACGACAAAGAAGATAGACAATACTACGTACTCTGAGTGAGTATAGCAGCAGCAGTTTAAGGGTGGTGTGCAAATCATCAGTATAAATGTTTGGACACAAAAGACTCTGTACCGAAGTATTTTGTCCGGTATGATGATATGGCCTTACTGAGGGATCACTTGTCATCGAATTCGGGACAAATCGCGTCAAGATTGACGTACTTGATACTCTTCATCACCAGATACGACTGGAAAAAAATGTAAAAGTGTTAATTTACATCTGGAAACCGAAAATATAATTTATGAACAATTATATCCCTTTCTTAGAAAGGGATCTGTTGGGTTCACTCAAGAACGTGAATCAAGCATTGTGTTGTCACGTAACACCCCTACACGTTTTGACCATGGTGTGATGACCCATTTGAATGTTGCCTAACCCTTTTTGGTGCTGCAAATTAGAAATTTGGATTTTTATGTAATTTTTTTTTAATTTTTCAACAGCAATAAGAGTTGAACTAGCTCTGAAATACAAAGCAGTAAAGTGACTTGAAATGTATCTTTTAATGTGATTCTGTTTTAAATATACAAGCATCAGAAATCAAGGCAGGATACCGATACTTTTCTTGTAATTTCACGCACATCGTTAGTAGTTTTTTAAAAATCTATTTCATGAGACTACACTTGTTCTTATCTTTTCAACATAAAAAAGTTAATATTTTGTAGAAACAAAGAATACTTTCCCTCGTGAATATTTCATTCGTAATGTTTGTCTGTTCTTTCCTTGAAAAAATCCACTTTTAGATTTGCAGACGCGAATCAAGAAGCACATGCCAGGGAAACGAATTTCAATAAAACAATGTTTTAAATTCTTAACCAGTTGATTCAATCAAGTGTTGATCAAACCATTTCCAAGACTGCAAACAAGTTTGAAAGAACGAAACAACATTTGAATCTGAATAAACTCATTCATTGAAAGACTGGAAAGCGGAGACACTTGTAAAAATGATGGACTCCCTGTTCAAGAGAACCGTACACCTGAAGCCCGATAGTTGAACCGTTATGACTAGCCAACAGTTGTGTCACTATAGTCAGTTACCGGGTAATTGCTGGAGTCTGGATACTGGCATACGCCCCAGAAAATGGTACATTCTGATCAAAATGCATTCATTTAGGATGTACAAAGGAAACATAGATAAATAGGTCATTTTGGATTAAATGGGTCATTCACAAGGGCATTTTTTATTTAAATAAACTCACATTTTCATCCGTATTCGTCGCCATTTCACTGAGGGTAGCAACCAGGTTAGTGAAGGTTGGTCTTTTCTCAGGATCCTCGTCCCAGCACTTGCGCATCAGGTCATAACTAGTAATAGCAAATAGAAGGAAGAAGTGGTAATTAAGACTGAGCTCTTACTTCGATCTACATTGAATGTACAGTGTGTCTCAACAAAGCACCCAATTTTACAGTACACTGTACACAGCCATTCAGCGAGTAAAGATGCATCCTGCGGATATAAGCTGGATGACTCCACTCCTCAAAATGATGGTATTCTTCAGACAAAAAGCCTTTCGCAGTGAAAATGCGGCTGTTCTTGCGCACTACAAGAACAGGATATCTTGTGCAGTAAGTGGTGCTTAACGATCCATCTATTTAAATCGCAAACAAAACCTGAAAAAAGCGATCTTGCTGGCTGACACCGATGTATTCGCAATATGACATCAGGCAAAGCCCAGCCTACACAAATCGCACCAGTGACCGATTTGCGTCCTTCTGTGCTGTTTTGTCGCCGTTACACCGTCTTGAACTATTTCTGTGACGTCACTCCTCACCCATTCTTTGCAGGAATCTACCGTCCTGGTCCATTCTCTATGACATCACCTGCCTGCATACCTGCCATCTAAGCACCCCACCACCCTGTTAAAACCATGGGAGTTGTGTCGTGAGTTGAAAGCTACCAACCACTCGCAATCTATAGTAAACTAGATGATGTACCGGCTTGTCTCATCAAAGAATTCGCTTAATAAATGGACTGAGTTTGCCCCTTACTACAGTCATTATGTCAAAATTGTCCCCAACCACAATTGAAAACATCCGACCCATCTGCTTAACTGACCATTTCGTAAAGGTCGCTGAAGGTTTCATTGCCAAATGGACCCTAGCTGATATGGAACCATCCTTCGACATACATCAATTTGGCAATAGGCGAGGTATGTCGACATCCCATTGCCTAGTCAGTCTTTTCCACAAAATATACATCAACTCCGACAAAAACCGAAGTCGTCATCAACCATTGTCCTGATCGGCTTGGCCAAAGCATTCCGTCACTTTAACCATACGCTCGCACTAAAGACGCTTCTCTCAATGAATGTTCGCCAGTGTGTTGTACAATTGGTCCCGATTTCCTTAGCAACAGACGAGTCCAGTACACACTGAATGCAATTAACACCCAAGGAACAAAGCTTGGTCAGGTGAGCTTCCTGTAGTCATGATACATGATGCCTGCAAGAACCTTATTCGACGCCATTCCCCTGCCATGTGTCAAGTATGTGGACGATATCTCACACTGTACGGTGCCCGACAACACGGACAGCTATCCCCTGTGCAGGAAGCCTTCGAAGACCTCTGTGATTGGCCTCGTTGCTGACAAACTAAACCTGAATCCAAAGAAATGTCAGACCATGGAGTTTTGCCTGGTGCAAAATCCACCACCTGCTCTACCTGCCTATTTTGAAATACGCAGCTCCCATGTGGAACAGAGGTATTACCAAGAAACAATCATCTGAGCTAGAATTCGTGCAGAAACGAGATCCATTTTTGTCATCATTTTCACAAGCTACAAACCCTCTTAAAGAGTACAAAATGCCTGGAATCCATTCGTATTTATGATGTACAGCTGTTAAAGTGCATTAGACAACCAGAGAATAATGGCCGGAGGAAAACATTGTCCATGGCGGGCCTCGACATTGGCGTTTTTCCGATCAGTGCATGGGACCATGGTTCAGGCAAGTACAAATATGAGGACAAATTGCCCAATGGACAGGTACTTTTTTCTTAAAATAAAAGTGTCAATTTTTTGTGTCCAACAATAGCAGTCACAAAAGCTTATAAAAGTGGTAAAAAGTATACAGTTACAACGATCTTTTGCATCGTTGCGTACATGTGTACAAACTTGCGTGTTTTGATGCACGCTGTGCATTTAGCAGGGCACCTTTGCACGCAAGGGAAAATGCGTACATAAAATAAACTGTAAAATACACTTGTGTCTGCATACCAAAACGCATAGTTCGCACGTATGTGTATTCTGGCGAGGATACACTGCATTTACTTGCTCCTCTTGAGGTGAGGTCCGGTGGAGGAGAACGTTATGCTTTGAGGTACTTGATTTGACAATTAATGGTTCGCTGAGCAGTGGGATGCCTTCGAGGGTGAGGTCACACTTTGTGCAAGAGAGTCTTGATGTCCAAGTGGAACATTTATGGAAGATGGATATAGGTGACACCCTGTCTTGTGATTCTCCTTCACTTTCCATCAACGGCAAGAAGGCCATGGAGATCTGGGAAGATTCGGTGCAGATTGTTCGTGGCCATTATCACTCGCCATACCATTAAAGAAAGATGGCCCTCATTTGCTTGACAATAGGGGCTTAGCAGAGAAGAGGCTTGCACTTCTTGGAAAGCACTTCAGTAAGGATCGCAATCTGCCTGACGGGTACTCTGTAGGGATGAAAAACCTGTTCATCTCTTGAAGTTGCAGAGAGTGAATTCGATGGCTCTTCTGGAAAGACCTGGTATCTTCCTAACCATGACGTTTTCAAGCAAAACAAACGCGAAAAGCTGCTAGTGGTATTTGATTGTGCGGCGAAATGTCTGGGCAGATATCTTAATGACGTTGTGCTACAGGGGCCAGACTAGACAAATAAGCTGATTGGTATCCTGCTACGCTTTCGTGAAGGTCAAGTCGCCTTATAGAACAGATGTTCCATCAGGTAGGGGTGGCACGGGAACACAGAGATGTCCTGAGGTTTGTTTGTTGGCACAATGGCGACATGAGGGAGCATGCAGGAGTCTTCTGGATGAGAGTATTGTTTTTTGGCGGTGTATGGAGTCCGAGCTGTGCTAACTATGCCTTGTTGCGAGCTGCAGATGACTTTGACGAAAGGTTTAATCCTGCTGTTGTGGATACCGTGAGGAAGAAGTTTTATGTGGACAACTTCTTGAAATCTGTCAGCTCAGAAGAAGATGAAATCAAGCTGTCAGTGCCGGCTATGCCAGAGAGGTTGAATCTCCTTGATAGTGATCGAGAAGTAAAGAGGGAAATAGTCCCACGGGTTGTGAGGGCTCATGAAAAGGTTGATGTTTTTGATAGGTTCATCAACAGATACCCCTGCTGTTTACCACTCCGTAAAGCTGTAGCATGGATTTTCGCTTTATGAGGTGGCTTGGCGATTTCAGGCCAAACGAGCCGTCGAGGCTGACAGTTGAGGATTTCAGCAGGCTCTTGTAAAGTTCGTCCAGAGGAGAAGCTTTCATCAGGAGATCCGGGATCTGCAGGGATGTCAAACAGTTAGAAAACAGAGTCCGGTTTACAGTCTGCGACCTTACCTTGATGGTAGTGGAGTGCTGAGACTTGGCGGCAGACTACGGCATTCACCCATCGAAGAGTACCAGAAATTCCCAGCTGTTCTATGAAAGAACCATCTCTTGTAGTGAGGCAGGTGTATGAGTCATTACCTGGTCATGGTGGAAAGGAACATGTTCTATTTCTTCTGAGGAAGAAGTACTGGATTCCTCAACCACGTCCTTTTTCAAGTCGAGTGCTCAAAGGATGTCTGTTGTGCAGAAGGTTGCATGGGTGGCCAGAGCTCCGGCAGATGGCTGACCTTCCAGAAGGAAAGGTAACCCCCTGGCAACCATCCTTTCTCCTCCGTTGGACTAGAATGTTTTGGCCCATTCCTTGTCATGCGTGGGCGGAGCAGGGAGAAGAGGTATAGCTGCCTGTTTACCTGCATGGCGAAAGGGCGAATAATCTGGAAATGTTGCATTCGATGGAAGCTGATTCTTTTCTTGAAGTTTGCTGCTAAGCAGAGCATGCCCGAAAGCCTCTACTCTGACAATGGCACAAACTTTATCAGAGGTGAGAAGGAGATTGGTAATGCCATCCTGAGATTGCGCAAAGATGGCAAGGTCAACGGAGTTCTTCTTTACAAGCAGATAGATTGGCATTTCAATCCGTTCACTGCGTCCAACATGGGTGGGTCATGGGAGCGTCAAATCTTAACGATGAGGAGGGTGTTGGCATCGCTTCTCCAGGGTACGGTTCTTGACGATGAGAGGCTCAGTATGCTCTTCTGTGAAGTTGAGTCTATTGTGAATGACAGGTCCATAACTCCTGTTTCCGTTGATCCAAATGAGCTTGGGGCCTTAACACCAAGTCATTTGTTGAACTTTCGACCAGGACACCCAGTGCCCGTCAGGGGGTTGAATGAGTCTGAACGCTTCAGAAGGCGCTGGAAATATGTTTAACTGCTCGCAGAGAGGTTCTGGAGGGCATGGATATCAGAATATCTCCCTAACCTGCAGCGCAGACAGCGATGGGTGGATGAGCAGCCGAATCTCGGACTGGGCGACCTAGTGCTGGTACTAGATGACCAAACACCAAGGAACCAGTAGCCTTTGGCCAGGATAACCAGGTGTTGAAATCCAAACAGCCTCAGGCACCTACAACAGACCTGTCACCAAGTTAAGTCTCTTGGAACGTGCAAATAACTAAATGTGTAACTTCCAGGTTAAGGTTCATTGTAACATACCTTTTCACATTCTTAACTTCAGTCACGTTATGATTAACCAGTAATTTCAAGTGTTAGATTGGTGTTAAATTCAGCAACTTTCTTGGATATTATTCACATTGTATAATTTTGTAAATGTTCTTTTGTACATTTAACGAGCTGGAATGTAATGTATCCGAGAGTTGAAAGGTCAAAGGTGAAAAACGTGTTCTAGAATGTACGCACACTGCCACCGCTCACTGTACTGTATTGTGTACAATGTATACATTCCTGGGTGTGCAGAGGTTGAATTGACCAGATAAACTACTAGGAGAAAACTACCCAGTTTGGGTAATTGGTCTGCTTTGTAGCAGTAAATGTACAGTACCTTGGCTGTAGTTGTCACGGAACGTACCTAGAATCCGGCAGAGTCGTAAGCGTTTTAAGAGTTTTTGTGAAACTTTGTAGAGACATCAAGGTCCATTGTAGTAGTTCAGTGTTGTGTAAATTCCACATGCAAGATCATGTAGGCATATTCAACATGGTATTTGAGGGGCAATTCAGGGAATAGCAGCAATAGTTTTAATGCTAGTCTGGATCTGCTGTATCAGCACGTTTAGGAAATCAATGTTTATTTCATTGTGCATAACATGTACCTGTACTTTGTGAAATTAATTTATATTAATTTCTCAATCGATAAGAAGTATTTTGTTTATTCATTTTTTAGATTAAACCTTGTCAACTTGCCATTACATTCGGTACTTGATGTAGTCCTTTGTGTAGTACTTGCTCTGGTGCTTAGTGAATCTACTTGATAGATTACCCTGCGCTCATGCACGCAGCCTCGGATTTGAGTACTGGCGTACTTAGCCGCATATTTGCCTGCCTGTACCTTGTGCTAAATGTTTGGAGTAAATGACCAGAGTGACTTGTCCCGGGTAGCAGTGAAGCAGAAAATGTAACACCCTGTGGGGAACCTAAGAACCTAAAAAAGCAAAGAGTCTACCTGTGATCGTCACAGTTGCTTGGCTTAGGCATGCGGTAACCTTTCTTCAGCTTTGCTGGTAAAGATTCGCTACTAATGGTCGGATATGGGGTCGCTCCTTTAAAAAGGAAAATATGTGTAAAGAAGAGCTTGGCAAGATTATTTACTTACAGAGTGTTCGAAATGGAAAATGTGACCACTCTAGCCATCAGGCTCTTTATTCATTTTTAATATTTTTGTACGTATTTCCCTTTTTTGAAATGTAAAACTATTTTGCAATTTTTCTCAGAATATAATTATGATGGTTCATTTTCCCTCCACATATTATTAGTAATACATCCCTTCTCGTTTTCAGAAATCGTGATGTGACAGAAACTTACCGACTGTTGCTATTTCCCAAAGGAGAATTCCAAAAGACCACCTATCATTTCAAAAAAATGGAAATCATTAGAATATTATATTTACAAGCATTGAACGGCAGAACGAGGACAATAAATTACCAACAGTAACAGCCAATGGTCGTATGTTATGTTGACTCTCTCTGAATTTTTTTTTCGTTGTTAAACGTACAAAATTGACTTGACCCTATTCGACCCAGTTAAAGCGAAACAACTTACACATCACTTTGCGTAGTGTATATATTGTGTCTTACAGACTCAATTGCCAACCAGCGCAGAGGAACCCGTTTCTGTAGTAAAGAAAACGGTGTAGATTCAAAATAATGTCATAACTTAAAATTAAGTAACCGTGGTCACCGCACATGCACATATCCAGCATCTATTAAGCCATGGGACTGGTGCATTTCAGGGTTACATTCCTTGCAGATTAAAATTTTCTATTCCGTCTCAAGACGAGCACAAAATTATCAAAATGAAAAGTGACAAAGATTCGGTTACAATTGCTCATCCCTTTCCAAATGACCAACTTTATATGATGGACCTGTGGTTTTAAGTCCAGTTTTTGCACCCTGCTTGTGGCCACTGGTCTGCGGCGGAAATACTGCTTTTTCGTTTTTCTTGTCAATTTAAACGTATGCAGCCAATACGGCTGAGGCATTCGGCCCACCTATACTTTAAACCTGTAAAGCCAGAGTTAATCTTGGAATCAACCAGAGACAATCCAAGGATGCCTCAATGTAAAATTTATTTGTTTGACAATTCCTGCTGCTTCTTTTATGGCTGTCAATAACTTTTATGTAAATTAGTGATAAGTCAAAATGTAGTTTGCCACTGTGCTTAAGTTTGTCTTACGTATTCCCATCAGGAAACCTCGATTCAAGCTATTAGACTGGCACTGTGTCCGCGAAACAAGATTATTTCGAGTAATGAAACGGACAGTTCACAACAGGGGGAACAGCAACTTTTGTTAGGGTTGACAGCTCGAAGGGTTAAATTAAGGTATAAATAGTTGGTTTTATATTGACTGAAATTAATACCGACGACATCTGCACGTAGACATCTTCCCCTCTGGATAAGCCAAAATCCGAAACTTTAGCAACCAAATCTTCTCCAACCAGAATATTCCTGGCTGCCAAATCTCGGTGAATCACCTGTGGAACAGAACGGTAAAGTACGAGCACCCGTTTGGTAGTGATTGCAACTTGTACAGTGGGATTTGTTATGGAGATACGACTCCTGGCATTCAAGTCAAGGCATGTCACCTTAAGCCTACCTCAAAACTAACACTGCATGACCTTACATTAACTTATGAATAATAGGTGGCTAGAAAAACAACAAAAACGGAAACCCTTAGAGCAGTGAAGCGGTTGTAGAATTTTGTCGTTAGATGAGATGTTCAGAATTTCAGCAATTTCCTGGGAGGATACTCCATGGCTTTTATGTAGGATTTTTTTGTTTTGATTTAATTTTTCTTTCTTTTCTTCTTTTTTATTTAGATTTTTGTTTTAAAGAAGGGGTTAGTGATGCTTTCGTAGCCTTGTAATTGGAGTCACTATATGTACGTACTCTTGCTTTGGCAAGATGCTCCATTCCTTTGGCTATATCTAGAGCGAATTTGACTAGCTGTTCCGCAGACAAGACATCCTCATCTGTGTCTGACTGTGAGCGAGCCGTCCGTAGGTAGCTACGTAGATCACCATGCATAAGGTACTCCAACGCAACATACAACACACCTTGTAACATATTATCATAGAGTAACCAGAGTTCAGAAAAGCTAAAGTGAAATACATAATTCAAAAGTTTCCCCGCTCCATCATGGTCTGTTTGTTGAAACAAAGCTGTCAAAACAAGGCAGAAGTTTTACTTTATTCTGCCATAATCCTTTATCGCGATTGCAAACGAATGTCAATGAAAATCAATGGTTATTTCTACAGATAAAAGTTGAATTCTTTTAAAGTGAGCACAGGTTCATTCTGGTCAATTATACTAAGTTTCACCGAGATGCCTATTTCCCGTTCATGTTATGAGGTCGTTGTGTGGTCACAATGGCGCCAATTCTATAACTAGAATTCCTCCTAGGTGGAAAATGTTTCTGAAACATTTAATTGAATGAGAAGCACTTACATAATATCATACTCTTACGTTTAAATGTGAAAAATCAGTAATTTTCTCATTCGGTCTAATAATTTCACTGGTAAAAGGGGTCATACGTGATTGACGTTTCAAAAGATCTCATCTGCCGGAGACCTTTACTCCTTTATGTTGTGGGTTTTATTTAGATACAGGTCAGGTCCAAGTCATTGATAGATTATTACAAACAAAAATGCACCTTGATGTTGGCAAGCTCCCAGTAGCCAGACAATATTGGAGTGGTAGCCGATAGAGGACATGGTCTTGAACTCATGCAGAAAATCGTCTTTCTCAGCACTTGATGCTTGCTCTATGGATAAGTAAACAAAACGTCGACGAAAATTGAACATTTATTAAATGAATTAAAAGACGAGGAAAATAGTCGTGAAACTTAAGTCTGTTTTAATTTAAATTTGTAATTTCACTCCAGCTCTCTTTACACGTTATCCAAGTTGCCATACCTACATCATCGCAGAGGAGATACTGCAGGCTTGAGTAAAAAAGGCTGCTTCCTTTTATTCTTTTTCTTTTCTCCAAGCCACTGAAAAGCCCACAGTTGACAACATTTGGATATTTCTAGTTTTCTAGAACACACATTTACTACCGATGCGTTTTCCACAAAGTTACTGACTGTCGTCGTTTATTTTGTTTTAGTTTCAGCACTTACCTTTGAGCATCTTGATAGCCGCACGGGTCACCCTGCCAGAAATCTTCACTGCACCTGACCTGACTTCACCAAAGTTTCCCCGTCCTAGCACCTCGTTATCCAGTAACAGGTCACTCCAAAGAATCTCCCACTTTAAGGCCCATCCCGGAAGCAAAGTACCTTTTGGAGCTGACTCTCGTTGCTTGATTTTACTTTCGTAAGATGCAACTGAAGCCTGCGCGATCCGTTCCTCATATGATGATACAAGCTATAACAGTGAATTTTATTGGGAGAAAACATGAATTAGAGTTTTGGAAGAATTTAAAATCGCCTGTCTGAGAGTTGATGAAAGAGCAACTCAACGACATGTATTCAAACTGTAATGCTCTTGACGCGACGTTAAATCATCAGCATACGACACTTCACGTCCAACAGGACTGCATTTTCACTACATTAATACTCCTTATTTAAATGCCAAGAGCTAGCAGTGGAACCTCTTTCAAACGCAGATGCAAGGGGATTATAAATTATTTCAAATTTAATATGATCTTAACAGGTGGGCCATACAATAGTATATCCTGGTGATCTGCCTTGAAGGAAATTACGAATTGCCCTAGTTTCCTGCTATTTTCTGATAGCCGAAGTGAACTCTTTCGAAACTATCAATTCACTTGCCACAACTGAAATGCTAAACCCGAATTCTGTCTAAACAAAATAATGCGGTAAAAACGCAAGAAACAGATGGTAATTCTTGGCAATTTTTTGACAATCAACATCTTTTGTGCTCAATAAACTAATCTGAAACTCTGTGTAGTCTCTCAAAAGACCCACCATTGCTACGGTCGACTCCACAGCAGCCGTATCCTGTATAGAGTTAAGGGTCAAATTTGCCTGGCCAAGATTTCCCTTGGATCTCATCACAGTATAGACAGCCAGTGCAATTACCACTGTGAGGAGCAATCCAGCAAAGACGCAGGACACTACAACGGCTACGTTTGTGTCGGGGTCTCTTTTCTTGTTATTTTCTATTACATAAAACGACCAGAAATGAGAGTGAGAGCAATGGTTAGGCCTATAGCCTTAAAATACAACATCGTCCCGAATGTCTCATTTAAAAGAAGGAACAGTAACACCTCTCCCGTTTGTTTTGTTTATTTGGATGAATTTTCTCAGGCTACTCATTTCCTCATAGAAACATGGAATCATAATAACATTAACAACGAACTTTTTTTCGTAAGTAGTCGTGTTTATACTGTGCTTTACCTTTGGAGGAAAGGAATGGATTTTCTGATTTTTGGTTCAGATTCTTGCAGTGAGCCTTAATGTTCAAGGAAAATGCTTTTCCCACTGTACCTGTGTTTGCTGCTATGCTTTGGAGAACGAGAGGACACCATTGCAAGAAGGTCATCGCAACTTCACCCCGGAAATAGCCAAATGGAAGAGCAAAAAAAATAACCAATAATCACAGACCTTTGCAATTTCCACTTGTCTTGTCCAAAGTATAGCCATCTTTGCAAGTGCACTCGAAACCTTGGACTGTATCCACACAGTGAGCGTTCTCGTCACAATTATTAGTCGAAGTGTCATCGCATTCGTTAGTATCTGAAACGCGTCGAAGACAAAAAATGTATGAGTGAAATATAAATGGTCGTGGTCTTTTATCGAAAAGGGTGGGCCGGTTCTTTTTACAGTGTATAAAAAATGCCCAATGCATAACATTTGCCGTACAGAATCCAGGTGAAGGGGAAATTGCCCTATCTAGGCATGTTGACGTTGTCAAATTTTCTAGGAATTCTATCCTATACGTCACTTCGTGGTGAAACATAGGAACTGAAAGCTACACCGTTTTAAAAGCTGTACTGCTATCTTTCATGGTGGTGTAAACACATTCTTTTAAGGATAAAAATGCGGACACTCATTTCGGGCATTTCCATTTTGTCGGGTCCCAGACCTAAGACCAGTATACGCCACTTTACGAAACAGATTTGCTCTAGCTTAGTTTTCGACGTTTGAGAACATTCTCAAAACCTTTAAGCAAACAACCCTTAACAGTTCCTTTCTTGGTAATTAACAACTTCATAATATTGCAGAATGAGTGAATTACAACAGAAACAGAAACAAAATGAAATATAAAACAGATACCTTATCATGAGTACAACTATAACACATTGCACACTAAAGTTGAAATTTTGGGGTGGAAACGAGCAGCTGCGAACTATTTTGCGTTAAGGTTACAAGTAATTAGAATATTGTTATAATAATATCTCCCCAAATTGTGCCAGTCCTGTTAATTATATGTATCCACTTTGGCGTCATGTATACAACTAAGCAAGAAACGAAATTGCAAGCATTTTACCGATAATTAGACTCAAGGTTTGAGAGATCAGTTCTTTTCCATCAAAGAACTGACATTTGTACTCTCCTTCAGATGACTTGTCCATGGGGCCGATAGTCAGGTTACACCGCTTCTCAGGAATATCGGGTCCCGCTGTAGTTCCAATGAAATCTACACTTGAAAAATGACACAAACCCTGGATGTCGTTCTGGAAAAGCCATTTTAGTGTAATCGTCTGCTGGTCCACTTTACCGACCACTTTGCAGGCCAAAGTCACGTTGGCACCAGGGTTAGCTACCACTTCATGTCCGGGCTCAACTTGAATCTCGAGAAGAGTTGAAGCTACCACAAACCCTGCATTTAATTAGAGACCCAGGTTTAGGTGCTTCAACTTTTTTTCTTACTTCAGTATTTTCCACTGATAACCATAAGGATAAAGCAGGCATGGAATGCTTCCCGGGGTGTGGGTAACGTATTCACCAGTGTTAGAAATTAACATAGTATTTAATGGTAAAATGATATTTTCAATCTTTGTTTGTACTAAGTAGATAGTGTAGATAGATTATTTACATAAAATTCAGACCTAAATATGACCACGCTGGGCATATTTTACTCGGATACTAATATGTTTGACTCTTAATGTAGCAAACCCTTCGTCTAACATACACAGGAACCATAACAATGCTTCCTATGATTATACCTGCATTAACTTTCAGCTTTTGACAATTGCCTTTTCTTGGGAAAGCAAACAAATCACGAAAAAGGCAAAAATGAACCCCAAACTTACTTGTCGCATGCTGCAAAATCAACGTGATTGTAGCAATGAAGAATGCCGCCATTTCGCTACCAATGCCCCTTTACAACTGTAGGTCTTTACTTCCCTCAGTCACATGTACATGCTACCATTCTCAACAAACAGAAAGTGATATTGAAACGGACGTTTCCTTGCCGTTGTACCTTGTTTTTTAATTAAATATACGCACTGCCATTTTCCATTCTCGTAATGTATTTCCTTGTTTTTATTTGAACAATTACATGTATTATGTATATTGTACTTACCGGGCCCTCCAAAGTTTTTAACTTTTTCATGGTCGTACAAAACTTTTGGATTTTCAGTATGCGGTTCTGTGATTTCAGAGTTTGCCTAGTATGACGCGGTATCCAATTTTACCCACCTAAGTTTGTCCTGGTACCGGGGAGGTCACGTTGTTGCTAACCGTATGCCGAGTGTGGACGAGCATGGAATGAAGCAGTAGCTCATGTGTCCTTGAATTGCCTCTTAAAGCTGAAGCCCCTTTGTTAAGCTGCAACACTACAACCCACAACATGGTGTCAGACGCTGTGGATTTTTCTTTGATGCGAGTTGGAGCTCTCCGTTAGTGAAATTCCAACGGATGAACTTGCCACGTCAGCGACGCCGTCGAACCACGCAGTTGCCTGTGTGTGTGTACATGTACGCGATGAACGGAGTGGACATGTCATGACATGTACTGTGAATTTGAACAGACTCTGAACTGTATGGACGGCATCGGCATAATCGGTGTGTGTTTGCATTCAGACCACAGTGGATAGTAGTAAGAAGTGTTGGCTACATGTGTGTACATGTATTAAGAGCCATTATTAGATTCTTCTATAATTTTGTGTAGCAACACAGTATTCAGTACAGCTAGACTCGAGTTTGTTTTAAGCAGTTGCACTTAAGTCCGAAGTTTGTGGTGTTCATTGTATCTATTGTATGCTGGGACACAACGCTAGGAGTATGCCAAACCCATCCGAACACACACATATGAGTCGCATTCCTCTCCCTAAGCCTTTGCAGTTGACAGGAAATCTGAAGAAAAATTGGGCGAAATTTCGTCTCGTCTGGGATAGCTATGAGGTCATAACTAACCTTGATAAAAGCCCAGACTGGGTAAGAATTGCCCACTTTATTACAGCCATAGGCCCTGAAGCCTTGGATATACATAATGGATTGCCATTTAAGAGTGAAGATGACAAGAAGTCGTTGAAAGTGATCTTGTATTTGTGGGAGAAATATTGTGTTGGTCAAACAAATGTAACTTACGAGCGGTACAAATTTAATAACTGCTCACAGCAAGGGGAAACATTTGACAACTTCTATGTTAAGCTACGCACACCAGCGGCTACATGCGATTTTGGTGAATTAGCAGATGATCTTATTCGTGACCGCATTGTTTGCGGAATCGCGGATAACGCTACAAAAAAACCGGCCTTTCCAGGAGCTGACACTGCCAAAGTGTCTAGACCTGTGTCGAGCCAGTGAAGCCTCCAAAGTCCATCTGAATGCTATGTCAAATGATTACAATGCTGTTGACACTGCAGTGCATGCCTTATGTGCGAAGAAAGGGAAAACACAGAATTACCATATTGAGTGTCTGTATTGTGGTGGTAAGCACAAATTGGGTAGAGCAAATTGCCCAGTCTATGGAAAGGAGTATAAAACATATGGTAAAGCAAGCCACTTTGCTCAGAAATGCAACCAAGGTGCACCACGTGGTACTAGACATGTTAAAACAAAGAAAAAGGGAAAAGTTCATACTGTTGAGGATACTGAATCCTCTGAAGAAGAGTGCATTTGTAACTAAGCCTGTACACGTGCAAATTGACTCTGGGGCCACATGTACTGTGATGCCCGCCCGTTTCTTGCCGCAAGATACTGTTGTAGAGAAAGCAAATCACAAGTTATGCATGCACAATAAAGAAACTATGCCAGTTGAAGGAATGTGCAAGCTGCACTTGAGGAACCCAAAGAATAGGAAGAAATACTTGGTACACTTTGTTGTTGGTCAAGGTCAGGTTCAGTATACACTACTTGGGGCTAAAACTGCTCAACAGATGCGACTAATCAAAGTAGTGTATGATAATATTGCTGTGGTCGAGCAGACACACGCTGAACGTGCCGTGTTGGATAACAAGCGAATGGGACTTAGTAAACCTGAGATACTACAGGAATACACGGATGTATTTGATGGCCTTGGCCGCATGCCAGGCCAAGTACATCTGACTGTCGACCAAGATGCGAAACCTGTGATAATGCCTCCACGGCGTGTGCCAATCGCGATCAAGCCAAAGCTGAAGGCGGAGCTCCAAAGACTGGAGGAAGGCAATGTGATCGAAAAGGTCACAGGCCCGACAGATTGGGTATCAAGCATGGTCACTGTGGTCAAGCCCAGTGGTAAGCTGCGATTATGCATTGACCCACAACATCTCAACCTCGCATTAAAGCGTGAACAATTAATATCCTCTCCCAGTAATAGAGGATGTGCCTCCACAACTTGCGAAGGCCAAAGTCTTCAGTAAAGCTGATCTGAAGGAAGGATTTCTCCAATGCGAACTGGATGACAAATCGGCATGCCTCACTACATTTCAGACACCACGGGGGAGATACCAGTGGCGCCGTTTGCCATTTGGTCTATCTCCTTCGCCCGAGTTGTTCCAGATGAAACTGGACCAGTGCCTTGAAGGCTTAAGCGGCATACATGTCATAGCAGATGACATACTCATAACAGGACAAGGAGAGACACTGGAAGAGGCCATTCGCAACCATGATCAGAACATGAGGAATTTCCTCCCCGTTGCAAGGAAAGGAACATCAGACTCAATAAGGACAAGCTTGAGTTCAAAAGTGACGAGGTCACTTTCATTGGTCATCGTTTGACACAGTTCGGAGTTGAGCCTGATCCGAACAAAGTTGAAGCAGTTTGCAACATGGAAGCTCCTACATATGTAGAGGAAATCCAACTCTTTGTCAGCATGGTGAAATATCTGGCAAAGTTTCTGCCTGACTTGTCAGAGATGAGCGAACCACTGCGACGTTTGACACATAAGGATGTCGAATGGACATGGACAAAGGAACAGACGGACGCATTCCAGCGCATTAAACAGTGCGTCATGTCTGCTCCAGTTCTTAGGTACTTTTATCCTGCTGTCGAGGCTGAAGGACAAGGCGATGCATCTGACAAAGGCTTCGGATTTGTATTACTGCAAGAAGGTCAACCAGTCACATACTCAAGTAGAGCCCTCACGCCTGCGGAAACGAGATATTCGCAGATAGAGAAGGAACTGTTGACCCAAGTGTTTGGTTTGGAGCGGAACCACCAGTACACATACGGACGGAGAGTGGTGCTGTGGACAGACCATAAGCCTCTGGTGTCCATAAGCCGTAAACCACTTTCAATAGCGCCCAAGCGACTACAGCGTTTGCTCATCCGACTGACACAGTACGATGTGGACATACGCTATAAGCAAGGCAAGGAAATGTATCTCGCTAATACATTGTCTCGTGCGTATCTAAAGAACACTGAACGTTCACCAGTAGAGGCAAAGACAGAAAGCATCCACATTGATGGACGATCTGTCCATCTCGACGAAAACCCAGGAACTGATCGTGCTTGCCACAGAAGAAGACACGAGCCTTCAAACCACCAAAGGCTTCATCGCAACAGGCTGGCCCGACAGCAAAGGCCAGCTGCCAGCCGAGGCACGCCCCTTCTTCAACATCCACGATGAACTGACATACCAAGATGGAGTTATATTCCGCGGTACATGCTGTGTCATCCCAAAGGCAGCAAGACCACGAGTGCGCGAGCGTCTACACAGCGCACATACAGGAGTACAAGGCACACTAAGAAGAGCGCGAGATCTTGTCTATTGGCCGGGAATGACTCATAACTCAACAGACTATATCTCAGCCTGTGAAACTTGCAACAAATACCAACCACAGCAGCAGAGCGAACCCCTGATCTCACATAAACACCAGATCGACCCTGGCAGAAGATAAGCATAGACCTATGCACTGTTGACAACATGGACTACCTGTGCAGTGTTGACTACTTCTCTGATTATTTCGAAGTTGACAGTCTGCCCCACAGCAAAGACGCAAAGGCTATCATTAAAAGACTGAAACGCCACTTTGTTGCACATGGCACACCGGACACAGTATACTCCGATAATGGACCACCATTCATCTCGAAGGAGTTCGCGGACTTTACCAATGAGTACGGGTTCACCCATGTCACCAGCTTTCCACAGTATCCACAGAGTAATGGCAAAGTTGAGAGCACGGTAAAAATTGCAAAGAGGCTCATTCGCAAATCCAAGGATAGTCATGGGGATATTCACCTCGCTCTGTTAGCCTGGAGGAACACTCCAACAGAAGGCTTAAACAGCTCCCCTGCTCATCGTTTCTATGGACGCCGTACCAAGACCAACCTGCCTACAAAAGCACAACTGCAGGCCAAGCAGAAACGGTATTTCGACAAACATGCGAAAGCCCTACTCCATCTCCAGCCTGGAGACACAGTACGCATACTTCCAAAAGCCAATTCCAAAGTTTGGGAAAAAGCACAAGTACAGGAGCAAGTCAATATGCGTTCATACAAAGTGATCGCAGAGGATGGTCAAGAATTTTGCCGTAATCGGAAGCACCTGAGACGCACCACAGAAAGATAATTCCCACCCTGCGAGCCGCAGTTTCCGTCAGAAGGCCCAGCTTCAGACAATCAGAGCAGCCGGGCTGACTAAACAAACACACACACACAGCAACAAAATCCACGACGCAGCACACGTGAACAGAACCCACCAAGCTATCTAAAGGACTATGTCACATGATCTTTGGACAAGGAGCACCATCAGGAACAGACTTTATGGACTTTTGGAGTTTATCTAACTACATACCTGTATTGCAAGTTGAAGTATAAAAAATTAAATGGAGAAAAACAAATTAAGGCACACCTCACCGTGTAAAAAGGGTATTTTGGAAAACAGGCTAGTGCCTTAGGAGCATTTAAGAGGGTCTGTTGTATTGTTAGTTTAAGTAGTTAAAACATCAGTCCTGTATAAGTAATGTAAGTCCTGATAAGTCGTTAGTTTTGTCACGGTTACGTGGGGGTGTTACCACCCTGACGTAGTGGGTCAGCTCAACTTTTAAATTGAGGACAGGAAACTGCCAAGTGATCACAGATTAATCAAAGAATAATATATGTATTCAGTACAACATGATGTTCCGTGATTGCATTTCAGATTAGATTTAATTATGCAATCCAACAATTATGAGACAGCATAGGCTACACTATAATATAAACATGGAGGAAGATCTGAAGTATGAGTGTGACAATAACCAGAAGTGTATTTGTTTATGAAGATGAGACTCCTCAAGAGTTGAGAATATAAAGTTAGGTTTCTAGGTGATTGTAAATTAAAATTTACTAAATTCCCAAGGGCATTGTGCGAACCCGCCTCTCTCATCTGAGTAAATCTATTGCACAAAATACGCACGACAGTCGTCAGGTCGCTGACGTGCAACAGTCGTCGGTCACACGACACATGCACAAAACTTTCTCTACAAAGTGCGAAACTGAAAAGAAGCCAAATGTTCTATTTTGGATCTCATCAACCAACGACAAAAAGCTAGCGTAGTCAAACGGTTGATGAAAACAAGGCTGCAATGTCAACACGACCCAAACGCAAAATTAAAGTGAACAAAATTTGAAAGCTTGATGAAGAACGACAATTCACGTTATGTGCCAACACAAGTCGATCGGAGAGAGGGAGAATCGCACGTACGCCACGGCAAAGTACGTTGCGCAAGAATAATGCGTCAAAGTTTTGTAGAAATATAACCATTGAGCTAATCCAGCCTCATACATGTATAAATCAAGCAATATGACTAGTTACATACAACTGACCATTTCATATCCCATCAAGCTCTTTAAATACTGGTTGCAAGCATGACGGGGTGGGAACTATTATGACTATTCGGATGGCTACCAAACTCATAACATATTCCAAGATTAGACTTGATTCAAGTCGGTCCGTCACATTTGTGTTTGTTTTATCATTATACATTAATATCATTAGTTAAAATATTGATTAAAAAGATGAGTTTTCCACCGACTTTTAAAAACATCAAGTGTCACTGATTCCCTGACATACAAAGGCAGACTGTTCCAGAGAGAGGGAGCCAAATGCGCCAGCGCCAAATGCTTTGCCTCTTCGAGGAGGTCCTTGGAGGGGGGAAGCTCCTGCAGCAGCATACGCGATGCAAACCTCAATTGACGAGTGGGTTGATAACGATGTACCAACTCTTCTAAGTAGGATGGTGCCAGTCCACGCACTGCTTTGAATGTTAGGATGAGGGTTTTGTAGATAATACGCTGAGAGACCGGAAGCCAATGAAGTAATTGCAAGATTGGGGTTATGCGCTCACTCCGTTTGCAACAGCAGACCAATCTGGCTGCTGCATTTTGCAGACGTTGCAGCCTCTGTATGTTACTGGTTGGTAGGCCCACGAGCAGGCCATTGCAGCCATCGATACTCGAGGTGATAAAAGCGTGCACTAATTTTTCAGTCGAGGATTTATTAAGATAGCTTGGAATCGAGCCAATTTTGTGGATAAATGCCCATCCCACTCGATATATGTTATCGACATGGGTCCTTAAACGCAGATCACCATCCAAGACCACACCCAGATTACGTGCCTTGTCACAGAAATCCACGAGTAGATCGCCAATCATAACTGGCGGCAAGTTTGCACGGTCGACAAGACGAGAGCTGAAATGAAGGATTTCATTTTTCTCATCATTGAACTTGGTGACAGCCCAAGCCCTGATCTCACTTAGGCCTACACACTCCTCAAGGCGGTGATTGGCTCTGGCAGCTTCAGTCGGCTGAAAGATCACTTGCGTGTCATCAGCATACATGACATGGTTGACGTTATGTCTGGCCATGATGTCACTAATAGGGGCTGTGTAGAACGTGAACAGAGGAGCACCATATACAGATCCCTATGGAACACCCCGTGGCATAAGCTGTGGAGCAGATTCAGAGTCGCCAATAACCTCAGTTTGGGAACGATCTGCAAGGTACGATCGAAACCAGTCAAGGACAGACCCAGTCAAACCGTAGGGATGCTCCAAGCGAGCAAGTAAGATGGCATGGTCAATTGTGTCGAATGCAGAGCTAAAAAAATCTCTCAATCTATTTCTTACGACCGTAATATGATCGTGAGAAATAGATTGAGAGATTTTTAAAATTCCTTTTCTGTACCTGAAAAATCGGGTGGGTACCGTATCTACGGGTTCATGTAAATAAAAGGGATGTAGTGCTTATAAGCTACAGAAAAAAATATGTTAGTTTTCAAAATCTTACAAACTTTAGCGCAACACTCCAGTGTAAGTCAAATTTTTTGACCGCAGCTGTGTTTGGTTCATAATGCATATAATCAGGATGATTATTGTAGTGGTACGGAATTGTATAATACCAGCGACTGGGGCCGAGTCTATGGTGCCAGCGTGCTGTTTTTAGTTACATCTACCCGGCATTAGTGGATTTAATGTTTACAATGTATAACATTGGGACGAGGGAAAAAGTCGCCGGAAAATGGTCAGGAGAGTTTGGTGGAAGGAGGACTACGGAAAGGAGGAGAATAAACAGGGATTGACTGGTCATTCCAGAAGGAAATTTTGAGCCTCCGTCTGTAAGACTTCTCATTTAGAGTCTGTTATATTATCATAATCTGAATGTTTCGCCTGGTTGAACCCCCCCCCCCAAACATCCACCAACCCATCTGCAGGGAATACGTCAGGGCGGTCAAAAGCATAATGCAACGTCAAGACTCATGTAGGGAAAAAACACCGATTGCTCAACATGGGGACTTCCAGTTTCTAAATCGAACGCGCATTGTTTACGCTCTTTGTGGTTGCACAGCTGTAATACGTTGTACAACAGATCAAACAGTCAAATCGTCAAACAACTTCCCTTTGAGAGGACGGTGGTTATGCTAAGGCTTTGCAGTTGTAGTAACTACTATATTTGCCGGATAGTTTGTTTTTCTTCACCATTCATATTGACAGGTGAGAGCTGTTGATTTTTTTTGGTTTGAGGTTGTTTGTAGAGGTGTGTGTTTTGGTTTTGTTTTGCGCGTAGTTATTAATTTGTAGAAGAGATAATAACCAGTAGTAATAGGCTTTAAACCAGACATATTTGTCTTTAATTGAAATGTCTGTATTATCAAGATGGTAGACCTAGGAACGATCCTTTTTCTGTAGTGTGTTGCACCCAGTAATAATTTGGATTTGCTGTTAAAAAGCCCATTACATCTTACTCCGTCCTCAAAAAATTAGAAAGCGTGGCCAATCGTGGTGAAATCTTATACATCGTGGTAGGGTCTACTTGGATGCGGGGTCGTGCCAAACTTTTGGGCATACTCAAAAGCTACGCAGCAGGGTATTCAAGTCGCAGTGACAGTGTATTGACTTAGAGAAGACAGGATACACGTAATCTGCTAGGAGAAAGGACGAGGAACTGTAGGTTCGTGTTAAGAATGGGCGAGGCGAAGCCACAACCTTTGACATTGTCAAAATTAACTTTTTTTCAGTTATGAGGTCTGGGAATTCCACAATGCCATCATGGGGTTCGCGGCTGTGCTGTGGCGTCCTAATCATGCTGTCTACAGCCAGAGTTTGTGTAGCAGAATATAAAGTGTGCCCGCCCAAACTTGGTGAGAACTCATATTCAATTTCAAGCAAAGTTGTTTCATTTAAACCTATAGGGGGCCTAGGCCTGTTTATCAAGCTTAGACAAAAATCAGGTGGCTAAAAAAAAATCAGTTGTAGTGTTTGACATAAATGTTTCATTTCTGCAGTAGATTTTCCTTTCAATGGAGAATCAAGTTCCCAATGGATCAAAGAGACTGTTTTCTGATTTTAAAGATGTTTAAGTTTACATTAACGAGAACAACCGAGTGTCCGTTAGCAGCTTTGCGTTGTTTTATGTGATTTATTCCACACATTTCAAAGTAGCAAGCCTGAAAACAAATCACTGGTAGACGTGTTTCGAATGTGTAGTCCGTCTATGAAATTTTTTCATGTAACTTTGATAAGAAATCCTGCAATCACGTTCGCTGATGTTCTGAATGTACTCATCTTAATTGCTGCCGCGATTACATAAAGTTTGGCCCCCGAAAAATGCATGTATGCATGCTGTCTGGGCTCAGTTCTACATTGCTCATTTAAAGAAATTACAAGTACTGAACAGCCAAATATCAGCTGCATGCGTGCGTCAGGCCGACGTCCACGGATGCATATAATTTCTAGTAAAATATATTTACTGACCAGAGTGTACCTAAGATGCCTCTAAAGAAACAAAGATACATAGATAGATGTGTACATATGTGGAGTGAAGCGAACTTTCCTTTTCCTCGTTCAGTAGTATGACAATTTGTAATTTGTCCATAATAGAAGCCGTGTTTTTTCCATGTGATACTTATATACTTATATGATATGTTTGTAGTAAGAAGAGAATTTTCAACAGGTAAAAATATCACTTCTTCATCAATGATTTTGCAGTTGAGGGGAATCTTGACTTCTGTCACACTGCCCTTTTAACCAATCGGACAAATACAGGTCCTAGTAAAACGAAAACGGATGGGAACTGAGAAAGAGCCGTAGTCGCGGTCGGCTTGAGTAGCCAGCCTACTGCGTTCGTCAGCATGCGTATGCTTCAAAAGGGAAAGGTGCACGTATAAATATTAATTGTTAAGGGAAGCAGGTTTCTTTTCCTCCAATATCTATATCTGGTGCACAATTTCAACCCCACATTTTGCGCTTCTTTTTTCATGTATTTTTCGCTTTTTGACAGGAATTTAAGTAGTAAAAGACTGGTAAATTCTATAAAATAACCTAATTACTCATGATGGCCCAATTGGGGAAAACCATGACTTCTGGCACACAGCCGACTTCATATTCGAGTAAACCGTACACGGAGGGGACTTTTCCACCATGAAAAAACAGCGTCGTCTTACTTGCATTACGAACAATGTCATAATAGGATACGTCAACTGCCGTGTGATATTTGTAAAGGCGCACCTGTGTCGCAACAATGACCTCTGTTTGTATTATGTTCGGTTTTTGTGGAACAGCGGTACCTGAAACACGGCGAAGAAAAGCATTGATTTCACTCCATTATTCCGATTCGAGATTCAACAGTCTTCTTAATTTTTTATATTTGGTTCCAATGTGTTTGATCTCAGGGTAGTGGTATGATATCATTACATGTCGGTACGGAGCCACCATGGACATTTTATTCAATAAAAACAACATATTTCCAAGAGAGTCATTTTTACTTTTAAACAGAAGTGACTTTTGTAATAAACCACGGAAATGAATCAATCATTCAACAAAATGCATACGTGTTTTCCATTGCATTAGACAAATATAAAGGAAATAGTTTAATTTCATCAATTTTTGTAGTAGCGGAGGTGGTTTAAATTGATTACCAGTTGCAGAAATATAAAATGTATCGATCAATGTTATTTAGTTGTTTGCTATATTCTAAATTCCATTGTATTGTTACTACTGTAATAATTAATGCATGAGTCGGTAATTCATTGAAAATTAATATGAACGGTTTTGGCTATTAAAGAACATAGCACAGTTGACAATCGGTAAGAAAAATGAACATCAAACATGTGTGCACTTCTATTATTATGTAAAAGAAATAACTGAAATTTAGTTTGAAATTGACTAACTATTTGACTAACATTTGACACAATGCTTATAATGCTTTCAAATCCTAGCTTGACATTAAAGCAAGGTGAAATTTTTTCCTCGACCCTCGAAAAGTTTCATGGAGCCTAATGGCAAAAACCCTAAATTCTGGTGGGTCAGAAACATAGCTGGTCACTAATGTGTACGCTTAGGTAAGACTAATATTGTGTTGCCCATTCAGTCAGAACAGTTTTTTTTATTTTAAAAGCAACTAGCTTTTCAAAATTAGATTACGTTTATGCTAAAATGTATTTCAATTTCTGTTACTTTTCTTAACTTACCTAGCCATCCAATTTGGGATAACAGATCCAAAAGGTTACAGCGCACACATTAACTCCGCAGTAACTGGACTTTGATCTTAACTGTGTCTTAAATATTTTTGGTTGTAATGGCAAGTACGCGGAAATGATGCATTTTTACCCTTTACGTTTACTTTTTGACCCACAAAAGCAAACGTGGATTCACATTTCTTGCGTCATTTTGACCCTGGAAATATTCGACTGTAGAATGGAGCAAACACATTGGATGGAGGATCTAACGGACTGAGTGGCAGACGATAACATTCGAACTTACTTGGGCAGGTCGTCTAAAAATGCCATATCGTATCCTGAGGTTTAATATTAAACCTGTGATTTTGCATAAATATGCTTGAATAACTTGTTGACTCTTACTGATCACGCATGCGCATAACGTTAGAATGCAACAGATCACAAGCTGCAGCTCCATATTACTCTAGACATCATAAAAAGCCGCAGCAAAGCATGCCATTCGCCGAGTTGACACTGACCTGATGTGATGATGACGTCATCACATCACATTAAAGGTGCACTTTTCAAAGCACTATGGCTCGTGAAATACATGTCTGCTATGAATTCAAACTTTGCAGATATCTTTAAATTGGAAGAATTTTTAGACGAATATTGCCCTTACACGGATGACGACATAATGTGACAAGTCACGTGACATTAAATGTGCACTCTTCAAACACTATATTTGGTTTATGGTTTATTGACAAAAGATGTCATCGAAGTAAGAAACTGAAATGCGACATCTTTACAATTCATATCATAAATTACATAAGTTTAACCATTTACAATCTAAAAATCTACAAAATTTAGGTCAAATTAATCAAACACCTATATAAAACACGCAAAATTAAGTAGCCATTTAATACATGAACAAGACAAGACTGGTTAAAGAAAGACAAACACAAATGACTGACCCACTTAAAAACCATAGACAAGACAAGACTGGTTAAAGAAAGACACACACAAATGTCTGACCCACTTAAAAACCATAGACAAGACAAGACTGGTTAAAGAAAGACACACACAAATGACTGACCCACTTAAAAACCATAGACAAGACAAGACTGGTTAAAGAAAGACACACACAAATGACTGACCCACTTAAAAACCGTAGACAAGACAAGACTGGTTAAAGAAAGACACACACAAATGACTGACCCACTTAAAAACCATAGACAAGACAAGACTGGTTAAAGAAAGACACACACAAATGACTGACCCACTTAAAAACCGTAGACAAGACAAGACTGGTTAAAGAAAGACACACACAAATGACTGACCCACTTAAAAACCATAGACAAGACAAGACTGGTTAAAGAAAGACACACACAAATGACTGACCCACTTAAAAACCATAGACAAGACAAGACTGGTTAAAGAAAGACACACACAAATGACTGACCCACTTAAAAACCATAGACAAGACAAGACTGGTTAAAGAAAGACACACACAAATGACTGACCCACCTAAAAACCATAGACAAGACAAGACTGGTTAAAGAAAGACACACACAAATGACTGACCCACTTAAAAACCATAGACAAGACAAGACTGGTTAAAGAAAGACACACACAAATGACTGACCCACTTAAAAACCGTAGACAAGACAAGACTGGTTAAAGAAAGACACACACAAATGACTGACCCACTTAAAAACCGAAGACAAGACAAGACTGGTTAAAGAAAGACACACACAAATGACTGACCCACTTAAAAACCGTAGACAAGACAAGACTGGTTAAAGAAAGACACACACAAATGACTGACCCACTTAAAAACCGTAGACAAGACAAGACTCGTTATATAAAATACAAAAAAATTAATTAATCACTTAAAACCATAAACAAGGCAAGATTCATTATATAAGACACACAGAAATTAATTAATCGCTTAAAACCACAAATAAAACAATAACATATATGAAGGGCAGGATTTAAAAGTTCATGTTGTGCTGTCATTTGGGGAAATTAAGTAGTCCCTAAGTTGTAAGATAGGGGAGTGGGCTTTTCCTATACCTAGTTGTTCTACACTTTCAGGGCTTCAGAGTATGAAGTATACTGCCTTGAGAGAGTCATGACAACGGCAAGCACGTCTCTGGATTCTCTCAACGTGGCTAACCTGCCTCTGGGTAAGACCAGCATTCAATAGGGGGATAGCATATTCCACAACTGAGCGAATTAAACATTTGTATATGATTAGAAGTTCTTCGAAATCCAGCCCAGCTCCTTTGAGTCTTCTCAGCATAAACAGTTTCCTAGTTGCTTTACAGTACAAAGCATCAATTTGTTCATCCCACTTCAAATCATTTTGAAATATCACTCCTAACAATTTTGCCTTGCCAACAACCAGAAGCTTTTGATCAAGGATATGCACATCCACTTCGGGGCGTGTTTTCCGGCCAAATTACATCTGCATGGCCTGAAACTTTGACGGGTTCAAACGTAATCCGTTATTTTCAGCCCACTGGTGCAAAGCATCCAGGCTCTTTCGGATTTCACTCAATGTTCCACTGTTCCGCCCCTCGCAAAGTGTCAGGTCATCCATATCTCGTGAAGTACCTGCATTATTCGGAATCAAACCTTGCAGGTAACTAGAAAAGGAAGTGCTATAGACAACAATTGGCTTCATGTGCTGATGACCCCGTCAGTTTACACGTCACGTGACTTTACATGCGCACTCTTAAAGTAGTATATATATCTGGAAGTACATGTCCGATTTCGTTCAAACTTATAAGCTGATAATTCAGTCAGTTTCGTAAATCTGCTGGACTTCAAACGTTGAAGACCTGTAGAAACCATCCACAGATGGTCCTAGAAGGAATTCGTCATGATGACGGGGGTTTCGTGGCATATTAAAGATGCATCCACTAAAGCACTTGTTCTCCTGAAGCACTTGTGAGATCAGGTTGAAACCTTTGCAAAGCGTAGAAAGGGGTGTGTTATTGACAAAAACTTACATCATTCAACATTGACGTCATAGCAGACAAGTCACGTGACATTAAAGGCGCATCACTATATCCTCTGAAGTACATTTGCGATTCAGTTGAGACCTTGCATATAGCTGAAACAGAATAGTGTTTGAGACGAAGTTGACCTCATGTGATGATGACGTCATAAGCAGACAAGTGAGATGACATCAAAGGTGTATCCTTTAATACGTTTTTCAGGTACTTAAAGCACATATAAAATAAAATTTCAATTCGCTTCTTCATCTTTTATTATCCTTTCAAATTTCAGTGGCGTAACTGTTGAATTTGGAAGATATTGCTCTCCAAAAGTAATAACCCTTCATAGCAATTATTATGCATGTTGCCTTTTTCAGGGCTACACACCCCATTGCAAAATAGAGCAATTTGGAGGACCCATTTGGTTGGATGTTTAAAGAAAATTCCTGATGGCAGTCCCGCTGATAGATTGTATCCTTCTTCATTACAAACAATGGAGTCTATTTGTGTCACAAATTGCTCTGTCTGCATGGTGCAGAAGTTTCCCCTCATCGCTTGAAAAGAGCTGTATGGGTCGGCAGTGTTCAATTTGTAGCAATGGGAGCGTAACGTGTCGGTTGTGCACCATAATAATGGGCATGATCTTGTTTGCCCAAACGGAACACCAAGTTCAAAAGTGGTATAATGACCTGTATAGATGTTGGCCAATACTTGTAATTAATAAGATTGGACGTTTGCCTTCTTCTCCCACAATGACAACCCCTCCTTCCTAAGGCATGAACCAAGGATCAAGGGAGGCGTGTTGGGGAGGGGGGAAATTATGCCTCAGTAAACTTGCTTGTTTCAAGCTGTGATAAGAATGAATTGAAGCAATGAACGCTGCACTGCTCTGAAGAGACCCAACCCTTTCGCTGATTGGCCACCCTATTCGCGATAATAATTTGGCGACAAACCCATAGCACTGATTGGTTATCCTAGTTTCGTAGTTCTGATTGGCTGCCTCAGGATCTCCGCGCTGATTAGCAACACACAGCCAAGCTTTTGGAAATGAATTCGATAGGCAATTTTCCTGCGTCCACGATCATGCTTGGAACTGAACATGGCACCAAATGAATCTTTCCGTTGAATATAATGAATTTCATCGTTTAAGGGATACTGTATTATTTCCCCAACTGAAACTCGTCAGCATTCGGGTGTACTGTGCATTGTACCAGATTTACCTTGATGCTGTGAGTTATAATATGTTGCTTGACAAAAGCACTGAGCAAAGGTTAAGTTACAGATGTTGTTTGTGTGCTAAAGCTGATTAAAACCACCTAACCAAAAAACAAACAAAACAAAACAATTAAAAAACAGCCAAGGAAAGTCAGAAATTCTCAAATAGAAAACCCCCGAGAGTTGATACAGTCAACCATCGAACTGGAAATAAACTTAGCATGTTTAAAAGCTTGGGAATATACAAACTATTCTTAAATCTTTCAAATATTTCTTCCTCTTTTTTACCACTTAGAAACTAGTATTCAAGATGCTTTTGGCGCTTTGAACTATCTTCAAAGGTTGGTTTGGCAACAAATTCCTTGTCCGTCGTTCCGTGCCGAAGAGGAACTTGACGGCGTCATTTGGTACAAAGGATACAGCATTAATGACCCATCCAAGATTCGTCTGATCAGCCGTGATCTTCGTAATGAACTCGTCAAAGACGACCCTATCAGCGCCAGATACTCTTTCTCGTCAAATTCAAGTCTCGTTATTAATAGTGTCGAGGAGAGTGACGAAGGGAGCTATATTTGCCAAGTCATTCCTCAAACCAGCGGCGACAGGGTTGAAAAGATAGACGTGCAAGTCATAGGTAAGTAAGTCTCGTGTAAGAAGAATATATCCCACAAAAGAAAGAGAAACAACTAAATTGGATGATAAATTATTTGCACTTTTTGGTAAGACGTATGGGTATTATTTTAGGTTATAGATGAAATTGTTAGTCATATTGTTTTCACAGAACACGGATGGACCAGTTAACCTGGACATTTTGTAAGCTATTCATGATGAATTCATTTATGTAAAGTTGACCTTTGTTATAATCTTCCCGGCTTTAGTTGCTCAGATTTTGTGTAGGTTTATTTGTCTTCACTAAAATAAAATGAGCCAGTTCGGTATGCTAGCATCGCATGCACAACAAGACTTACCCTGAGGTCATTCAATATACTTCGGTCTCATGTCACGGTTTAATCAGCCATGCTGCATAGAAATTATAGAAAGCCTTCTGTTGCTGGGTGGTGACATGAAACACAGTAATGGTCCATTCCTCGTCCTGCTACCCCTAATCCATTGGATCGGGGTAGTAGGGTGAGGAAGTGATATGATCTAAACCCCAAGAATCGGAGAAACGTTTGTATTGAGTGGAGTAGTAGTGTCTGGCATTGTCGCTGACGCCTCATTCGGAAATTCCCTGTTGTTTAGTGGCGTTGGGAGCTGCATCATTGCAGGTGCAAAGAACAGGAAGTTTTCTGGTGAATGGGAACTTTGAGTAGTAGTCAGCCATGATAAAAGGAGAACATGTCTGTACCCATAACTTGCCATGGTCGGGTGGAGGAGGTATGCTGAAATGGACTTTCTTGGGGCTGTGTACGCTGAAACTGCTGGCAGGTAGGTCAGTTGTTATAGCGCCTCAAGATCTTTTGCCATGCCAACCCTGTGGACAGTCTTTTGCTCTCTATTTGGTTTTCTCACAACCCTGGTGGCCCCCTTGCAGCTGTGAAAGGACATGCTGCTATTGTGTACTCGGGATTACGATCCATTTGCCTTTGAAGAGAAGCCCATTTCCGCTGCTAACTCATCTCGGAGCGGTCAGTGCTTATGGAGAACTTTTGGTAATTTTCGACGTCGCTCTGGCCATCCACTGGTGATTAAATCTCTCACTCTCAGCTGAATTTGTGAGGGTGGTGTCTGAAGCAGTGTGTTCCGGCAACATACCCAACCGTGGTTGTGTAAATCTGACTAACTTAACTTTAAAAGGAGGTCAAGGTCGATGTGGTTGTCACCTGGCACTGGGAGATGGGAAAGGCTGTTAGCCTTTGGATCTGAAGGAGAAAAAGCATGCACTAGAGTCGTGGGGGATACCTTGAGTGATTTGCGCTACATCATCTCCTCAAGCTTATGATCGCTTTCCACCGTGAACCTGTACGCATGGATATAGGTGAGGAAACGTTCACAGCCAAAAATAACTGCAAGAAGCCCTCGTTAAATGTTTGCGTATTGCTGTTCCGTTTGGCTGAGGGATTTTGATACAAACGCACACAGCTTTCCATCTGGTGTCAAGGCTGTGCCAAGTTCTCTGCTGATTGCGTCTACCTGGGTCGTTTTTTCCTTCAATGGGTCGAAGTAGTTTAGAATTGTCTGCGAACAGATGAGAAATTTGACCTTTTGGGGTGCTCTCTGATGTTAAGCAGATCAGTTGAAGTTGACATCTTTCTTCAATAGCCCTCTCAAGTCGGTTGTGTGTTCAAGCAGGTGGGGAATGAAGGAACTGAGGTAGGTCGCCATTCCAAAGAATTCTTGGAGTGCAGCTTTGCTATCTGTGGGTTGATATCTTTGATGTTCGCCATGTTTGTCGTAGATCATGCCGAAGAACATGATCTTCTCAGTCTTGATCGCGCATTTCGAGCTTTTGAACATCAGCTCACACTCTGGTTGCAGCCTTCATCAGGTGGTGACGAATTCTGTTGTACTCTTCTTCTCTAGCACTAAAGACTACGGAGTCATCTGCGGTTCCAACTGCACCTGGGCAAGACTCAAGGAACTGGTCCAAGCGGAGCGGAAGTGGCTCATTATCAGCCAGAAGAGTAGTCTTAAATAGCATTATCGCCCAAAGGGGCTGTTGGAAGTTTTGAGGAGTGAGCTTTCATCGTCAAGTAGCGCTGATCAGTAGCCGTCTGTCGCATCTACCCTGCTGAGAAACCACAGCAAGGAAACTTGTGAGTTATTTCTTCTAGGGTCAGAATTTTGTTTTATCGCGTTGCTAAGGTCCTGGGGTGGAAGGAAGTTCTTAATTTGCAGTTTTCACGCTTGGATACGGCGAGGCTGCCGACCAAGTGCAGTCAGACGGTACGCTATTGCGTTTTATCACAAGTTGCTACTCCATGCTATCTGGCTCTGCTTTGAGCTCATGTCTGATGTTTATACATGTAAGACACGGGTGAAAGCACCAATGGTTGGGTGAGCATCTTCTTTGAGGACTATGTGTGTCGGGGAAGGTGCCAATTCTGTCAAAATGGTCAGGGTATTGGCGCTGCCAGTCCTCTGTCGAGTTGACTGGGGGACACTGCAGTTTGTTGATTGCGCAGTCTGGGGGTTCCAAGCTTGAGCTACGGTGAGTAAGGTAGACAGAGTATTGCCAGACCATCAGGATCCACGATGAAGAGATCTGCAGTAGACCATGCACTGTTTCCATACCGGCTGGGAATTAAAATTTAGCCATACTGTTTGGTGTTTGTTTTCTTGTAGGCCTGCAGTTAAACAGCGCTGTGGATGGAAGTGGTGCACTCAGGTTTGTACACATCCCCCAACATCAATCCTGTCTGGATACATGCAGAAGTACATGCAAAGGGGGTAGTGTGTTTCTCTGGGGGTTGGTGTCCACCTTCACATGGAGTCTCACCAACATTTTATTGTCACATTTTCCCTCAGTGAAAGTGTACACCTTGTCTCGTGTGTCTGATTTGGAACTGTTGTGAGACATGAAGATTGGATTGATGACCATCTGATCGAACTCGTCCTCAAAGTTGGTAGGCTACCACAGACCGATTGGGAACCAGAATCAACTTCACGTTGCGTTGCTGTCCTTTAAATACACTGGAATGGGCTTAACGACGTTGAGCAGGCTTGCCACGTGATCTGCATCTGGAACGGCCTCACTGGCTCCTGGAGGTAGAGCCAGAACGGCAAAAGCTTTAACAGTGAGTCAGTGTACCACATTTGTCACGTGGCATTGTATGCAGGACAGCAGTCCCTTGGTCGGAAAGGGTAAGTGCCTCGCAGTTAAAACATTTTTGTCCTGTACGTACGGACAGCGCTAATGACAAGGTCAGTTAGCTGATCTTTGGCTAGTTGGCGCAAATACATGTGGTTGATTGACGCTTCATGGGTATGGCCCAACTCAAGTATTTGTTAGAGAATGAGAGTTCTTTTCTTCACTGAGGATCTCTTTTGCAGTTCATTGTACTTTGCGCCAGCTATAATGTGCTCTTTGATTCGGTCTTCAAGCTCACTGTTATTCTTGAAGTCACATTTCTGGGCATGAAGCAACAATTTTGTTGTCTTGTTGGACAACCTTTTTGTATACGAACAGCCTGGCTAAACGCAAATTCTCTTTGGGTTAACTGATGCATGAACTATCCTTATGTTTCAGTTCATCCTCAGACAGACTTCATAGGTTGTATATGCAGTGTCATCAGCTTATATACCCATGGATAGTAAAATGTGATCAACTTGTCTCGCAAGTACTGAGAGGCAGAGTGCACAATCATTGTTGTTTGAATATGTCCCGGGTTCAAGCTGGTGTTCTCTTCCATGGTAGTTGAATTACACTTGTGGTGCTCTTATTGCTGATCTATACTACTTACGATGAAGTGGACACAGCTCACCGAGGCGTAGCACGGCAGTTCTGGTCACCTCAGGACGGTGGTTTTGCTTGTGCGAACGTGTAATGAGTTGTCAGTCCGTGGTTCACGTGCACAAAATTGTAACGAATCTCTGGATTTTCTGGTGCAATTTCACATAAGAATTACTCTAATTCAGCACTGTGTTTGAATGGTTCACAGGGTTTACCGTTGGCACCATCACTGATATCTGGCCCACTATTGATAGAGAACACGTAGGCTATACATGTACTCAATTCTCATGTCACTGTATAATCAAGTATGTCAGGTTTATATTACAGAGCGCCCTCTGTTGGTGGGTGGTGACATGACAAACGGTCATGGTAGCGCGAGCGAGGTCTGCCCTCTCAGTGATGCCATACGGCGACTCCCACACTCGAATGACCTTGTTTTTTTGAAATGACATGGAAAATCAATAGAATCGGATAGGGCAAAATCCTAATCAACCACCAAACTATGAAGGATTCAAACCCAATTCAGACATACGAAAGGTGAGAAAAGTATCACTACGTTAACCTGACTCCCCAAAGCTGTCCCTACAGCAACCACCTTGCAATCATAATTATCTAAACCCATGCAGTAGTTGTAGTGGCAGTCAAAAGTTATAAACATACGCATTGAGTGAAAGCGTTTACATTTAATATCTTAATACTTTATATAATTATTTAATATATCCGATAGGTTGTCTATTACCTGGCCAATATGGAAATTTGTGGGCATGGAGCAACAATGAGTAAAACCGTCACAATGTTTTACTCAGCATTAATATTTAACTTTATCAGAAAGTTTAAGCAAAAAACACTTGTAAAAGTTTTAGTTGAAAAGAACATTTGCCTCGGTTCTCCACGTTTGCATCGCTCTGATTCAGCAGCAAAAGGCGTTAAATTGTCTTCTCGTATTTTAACTGTCTATAGGTCACTACTTCCCAGCGCATGCCAGTGATGGATCCTTCACTACAAATTTCCAAGGACGTAGACAGGCGCTTTCGTGTCCATGTGCCCCACTGAGTCAAACAGCCGTTAGCCTATCCGTAGTGTACTGGTCACAGGGAGAGGGGGTCAGTGAAGATACAAAAGTCATTGGTGCACGTTTCACAAATGGTGCTATCTTGCAGATCCAAGATCGTGCTGATTACACCATTAGCAGCAAGGCTTCGTTAATCGTTTATTCACCGACCAAAGTGAACGGTAACCAGAGGTTTTGGTGTCACGTGTTTTTCCCCAACAACACGCTGAATAACTGTTACATCGACATCCAAGGGACAGGCAAGTATTCTCTTGACTTAATATTCAAGTAGGCTTGTTTATCGATTGTTTTCTTAAAATGTAACCCTACAGTTAATTAAAGTGTTGCTGCGATGAATTTTCTGAGATTAAGATTTTCCTCCAACTTTGTGTTCCTCAATGTATGAAAACTTTTTTACATCCCTGTTTTGTTAAATGCATTGAAAACCGCATGTTTTTAAACAATAAAATTACCCTTTCTTTCCCAGATAACTGCGCTATTGCTGTACAGTCATCTAGGGAAGACATGGTTGTGCGCATACGTGTGTCCGTTCAAATTGTGAACCCAGAGTTCAGGATTGTCTACAGAAAACCTAGGACTGTTTGTACACAAACCAATGCAACACTCAGGCTTTTTTGTGAGATGACATTACACACTGTCAAAAAATTGGTCAAAACAGTGTTGGCATTTCTTATTTGCCCAACCCTGGTTAAAGCTACCTCACTGTTGGTCAAACATTGACCAAACATTGGGAAGAATTTGCCCAAAGGTTGCTAAGTTGATATTTTAACCAACATTTGGCAAAATATCAACCCAAGACTGACCAACATTCTTACAGTGCAGTTTTGTGAAGGAGTATGGAAATACGCAATGGCATAAAAACCCAAGAGGCATTAAAATAACTTATCAGATAGCTTCTCAGTTGTTAATAAATTTAACGTAGACACAAACAGTGCATATTTGAAAGTTTGTAGAAAAAAATAATTGCAACTGCCTTTTTAAAGTTATACATACACTGGAACTGCTCATTTTCGGTTAACAAAAGCAGTCCATGCTACTATCATAAGAGCCTACGCACAAAATGCTTTCAGCACAAGTTTTACAGCAATATAGCATAATCTCTTTATAAAGATGGTGTACACCATTTGTAATTTTACAAGACTGGCTGATTACGGTGTGTAATATCCACCCCAATTACATTCCACTCACTTGTTTTGTGTTTGAGTTAACTGATTTGTTCAATCGAGAAAAACAGTACGGCATTTTCAAAGCGTAAATCGAAGGTATTGTAGTTTATCTTGCATAAAATCTATGGATTAAAGGGCGTTTGTAGTACAAGCGAACACCGTCCGCGGGCCAGGGTGAGAAACAAGCATGGCATGTTCTCATTCCCTTGAAAAAGGGGCAGCTTTCACCGGCTAAGCTTATATAGTGAATTTACCTTGAAGTAATGAGCCTCCTCGACAATGTAGCATTGCTGATTCGTGGAAAAACTTCATCCAGGAACACAGCAGTCGACTCGTGTGCGTGACATCGAAACAAGTGGGCCTACTGTATGGTAATGCACGTGCGCGCGCGATTGTGTTTATTACGACACTTTCATGTCAGTTCACACGTCGATGAAAGTCTAAAACTGCATTCATTGTTGAGTCATTAATAATTATAAGTATAAAGTTGAAGAAATTCATCATGCTCGGAAACGGCCGCCATATTGGATCATACCATTATCTAGGGGTGATTTTGTATTCGCAAGGTTTTCTGTTGAACAAAATCTTTCCTTAAATAAAATTCAACTTCACACTAATCCAATTTATTTTCTACTTTTTCTACTATACATAAGAGATTTGGCGCCTGTTATAAAGGATGTGATGTGCCAAGGGAAATTACCTCTATTACGGTGGGCGGCCGACCATCATAATAAAAGAGAATAAAAGTTTTGTTTTCTTAAACACTACAGCATCATGGGTGGAAATATTTTACAGACTGATTGAGACTGTTGTGCACTTTCTTTCAAGTAAGATATTTCTGGATCATTCGGGTAGCCCAATTTTCGGGATTTTACGCATGGTGTACACCACCTTTAATTGTATATATTTAAATAGTTTTGTACCAGAACTACAATCCAGCATGCACACAGGTTGTCAGGTGCCGACAGCTACTGTCTAGTAGTTTTGAATAGGAAACACCCTATCCTTTACATGAGCACAATCTCCCTGTTAAGGTTTTTAATATTCATAATCATTATCAGTGTCACAGACAGACTGCATGGTTTGAGGGAAAACGTTAGGGTTAAAGGGACAACAAAAAAGCCTTGAACTGAAAAGTCAGACAGGAGCTTCTGGAACTTTCGCACGGTCCACCTGTTTGGGTTTTACACGGAACTTTCCTACCAAGCTTGACAATTCTTGGGACAATGATTTTTCATTGAAATTATCCCCAAAACACTCATTTTGGAAATTTGCCTTTGTGTTCCTTAAGTGCTAAGTCAATATATTTTCTTATGCAGTGAAGTGTATTGAACAGCACTTTTAAAATATTTTGTACACAAAATAAATTCAACATTGAAGTTTAGTGTCTGGGATGACGTCACAGTCTTGCTTATGAATGTGCACACTGGCATTGATCTTAGCACAAAACAAAAAGTGTTCTTTTAAAGCAGACTAAAATAGCAAAACCAAAATCGCTAGTACAATAAATGAAGCACAAAGATGCAGTTTCCAGGGCTGTAGTAAATTAGCCGTTTTGCATGGTCCCTCTACTGAAATAAAGTCAAATCTGTACGTAATTTGGTTTCCATAGGCATATGTGTTCAGCTGGCATTTTTGGTGTTCCACTTCAATAGTAGAAACAGCTGATGTTTACATATATTTTTACTTAATATTTCCCCTGATAAAGTGTTAAACATTCAGTCGTTATCTCATTTCAGAGTACTTTTTGGACTGCGGCTCATTCCAAACTTTGTCAGAATATTAGATTTAAATTAATTTTCACGACTAAACGATTCAACTTAAAAATACAGGCAAACTTCATACAACTACTAACTGCAAACTTATCTCGAACATTTATGCGCTGTTATGCCAAAGGTGTATGACAGTTAGAAACTGTTTTGCAAAGTGTCTTATTCAAAATGCTTAAATTTGTGTAGATGGCATTCATACGTAAAGTGTTTGCCCCATGTTTAAGTCCTCTTTATCGCAGCATAAGTTTAACTTTTTCGTGGCGATAATTCTCGTGAAAATCCTACGCTACTAAAATTCAAGGTGGTACAACTATAATCTGGTCATTTGGCACACCAGCCAAACAGACTACTACAGTCATTGGCAGGCTCACACTACCAGAAGGTTCTAAGATGATGTCAGATCTTGGAGACAAAGCCTGCTACACCATCACCTTAGAGGCTTCTCTTCTCCTTAATAATTGCATTCAGTATGATGACACCAGATACTGGTGTCACGTGTTTCCTGAGCATGATATGCTCATTAAGTCTTACGTGGATGTGATAAGTGATGGTAAGTAAACCTACTGGTATTTACTCTGCCTTCAAAACGAGATTTGTCATAATCATAACTGAGCTTTATTGTAAACGAAACTTAGTCAAGGCAGGAAGAAAATTCAGTTACGAGAATTTCTTTCGCTCGAAGGTTTACCCTTCTGTATGCTTAGCAATAATACGTCATTACCACAGAAAAAAAAATTGGTCTTAGTTCCAGAATTACGTACAACACGGCTTAAATTAGAAAACAAAGAAGCGTTATAGGCCAAAAATGTCTCCCGTTTCTGGTCAAGATCTGGCTCCAAAAGTGGTGCAGCAACGCGTCTTTTTATACTCTTACTTTGTTTTTCTCGAACAAATGCACGTATAACGTGCGATGTCCATCGCAACTACACGTGCACGTAACGCCGTCCTCTATGCCAACACTAAAATAGACTGGCCTCGCATTTTTGTTACTGTTTAAAAACCTTTCAGCTTGTACAATTAAACAGGACATAATACCGTTTGTCTGGTTCCTAGTGTTACGTGCGACTAATTCAAAAGAACCAAAATGAAGTAGGGCACGACAGAGACGAACATGACAGCATAGGAAAGGAAACCAGCAACTATATTTACAGAAATTTATTCAGTTTACAAACCAAAAATAATTAAGCAATTTAAATCTAGATTTCTATTTGTTTATACAATTAAATAATTACTTATAGGTTGTTGTCGAGGACTTGATTGGGTGCATGCTGTCAAGTTGACTATTGGTATTCTGTTGTGGAGGGACAACTGAGGCACAGCTGGCTGAAGCACTGGCTGGTGCACCGGGTTGGTCTGATCCAGGTCATCTGGGGTGAGCCTCGGAACCGGTCTGGTCCCAGGCCATCTAGGTAGAGCCTCAGAACCAGTCTGGTCCTAGGCCATCTAGGAAGAGCCGCAAAACCGGTTGGTTTGGGCCATCAACTAGAAGGAGAGAGAGAGCAGCGGAGACTCGCTGTCTCTACATGCAATGCATGTGGCAAGCCGTCAACTTGAAGGAGAAGAGTACAGCAGTGATTCGCTGTATCTCCTGGCAGTGTATAGCTGGAGGGCCAATTGGGCAGTGGCTGGAGTGATGAAGGTTGGCGACACCCATCAGTTGCAAAAAAGAACAGAGCCCCTGGCTGAACGGGTGGCTGTGGTGTGATGAGTGCACCCAAGCATGGTACAACCCACTTCTTAAATACATGTGCACCAAGCAAATAATAAAAGAGCCATTACATAACCGGTTAGCCCAATGGGCAACGTCTTAACAAAAGAATACGGGGTACAAGGCACAATACATGGGGTCTGCTGCAGAACAGGTTAGACTTAAAATACCACAAATGTCTAAAGAAAGAATTAAATCAAAAACAGCAGGCGAATTATAAAGGAAGAAATGTCCCATCTGTAACAGTCTTCCCTCCTTAAAGGAAAGTTTTTTCTCTGGAAAAACTTTCAAGTTAATATATTTAACATTTCTTTGGACAATACTCTAAGTTTTATAATGTAATATTACATGCTTGTAAGTTGATTTCCAAATTCTGAACTTGAACATCTTTACATGTGTCTAGACAACATATCAGCAATGATATTATCTGTCCCTTTAACATGAACTATTTCAACGTCAAACTCTTGGAGTATAAGACTCCATCTGAGTAGTCTATGGTTTTGATTCTTCATCTTCTGGATGAAAACTAAGGGATTGTGGTCAGTGTACACCGTTGTGGTTTTGGCCGGAGCATTTAAATAAACCTTGAAGTGCTCCAGTGATAAAATAAGAGCGAGACATTCTTTCTCGATGGTGGAGTAGTTCTTTTGTTGTTTGTTCAACTTTCTTGAAAAATAACACACTGGATGATTGATATTTTGATCATCCTCCTGTATCAAAACGGATCCAATTCCTTTGTCACTTGCATCAACAAATACCTTAAAAGGCTTGGTGAAATCTGGAGCTTTCAGAACAGGTTCGGTCGCTAGCATACCTTTTACTAGCTGAAATGCCTGATTACACTCCTCTGTCCAAATAAACTTGTCTTTCTTGCCAAGCAAATTGGTCAGCGGGGCGACTACATCTGAAAAATTTTTACAAAATTTTCGGTAATAGCCAGACATACCGAGAAAACGCATTAAATCTTTCTTGTTGGCTGGCTGAGGAAAATTAAGAATCGCCTGAACTTTAGGCTGGACAGGTTTGATTTCACCTTGGCCAATAACGTGACCCAAGAAAGTAACCTTAGCCTTAACTAATTGGCTTTTCGCAAGGTTAACTGATAACTTTACCTCAGTTAATCTATCAAACAGAGCACGAATATTTCCAATGTGCTCGCTCCAAGAATCATTGAATAAAACAATATCGTCAATATACACTTCTGTGTTCGGTAAATCTTTAGTTACATTATTCATCATCCTTTGAAAGGTGGCAGGGGCATTTTTCAATCCGAAAGGGAGGACCCTGTATTGGTATAAACCTTGAGGGGTCACAAAAGCAGAAATCTGTTTGGCACGAGGAGTAAGAGGGACCTGCCAATATCCCTTTAACAAGTCAAAAGTAGTTACAAATTTGGCAGTGCTGATGCGATCAATGCAATCATCCACTCGAGGCAGAGGATAGGTATCAGACTTTGACACCGAGTGCACCTTTCTGAAATCTGTACAAAATCGAAATGAGGAATCTGATTTCGGAACCAAAATACATGGTTAACTCCAATTACTGTCACTTTCCTCGATAATATTATTCTCTTCAATATATTTAAGCTCCTCGTTCATTTGTAACTGCTTAAATGGCCCCTCTATAAGGATGCTGTTTAATGGGCGTGGCATCTCCTACATCAATATCATGAAAAACAGCACTAGTCTGACCAG
This sequence comes from Acanthaster planci, assembly GCF_054643075.1. NCBI lineage: Eukaryota > Metazoa > Echinodermata > Asteroidea > Valvatida > Acanthasteridae > Acanthaster > Acanthaster planci. Next base: position 3,347,027 of record NC_141796.1, read on the forward strand.
GAACATCAGGAAACAAATGCGAATACTCTTGTATTACATTACTTATTTCTGATTGTTGGTCAGAAGTCCAATGGCCTAGCTTGTCACACAAGTTTGACAAAACTTGTGATTTTTTCAACCTGAAACCGGCATGTGGATGTCGGTGGGTTGCTCAACCTCGTTTTCTGAAGGATTTACAATCTCAGCATTTACATTACAAACAGGGGCAGTTTTTCCCTTTTTGTCCTGCTCAAGAGCTCTCTCATGATACTGTTTGATCATATTAATGTGAGCAACTCTTTTTTACTTACGCCTATCAGGTGTACAGATTAAGTAATCTACATCATTAATCTTACGTTCAATGACATACGGTCCCCTATAACGAGCTTGCAATGGCTGACCTGGTAATGGCAATAAGAGTAAAACCTTTTCCCCAGGGCTGAAGCTACGTTGTTTTGACTTCTTGTCATACCATGTTTTCATTGACTGTTGAGAGGCTTTCATATTTGATTGGGCCAACTCACAAGCTCCATGCAAACGGTCTTTCAACTTCACAATGTAGTTGAGGACGTTTTCCTCGGTTTTCTCAGACAACCATTTTTCCTTAATCAGTTTCAATGGTCCTCTTACAGTCCTGCCAAAAACTAGCTCAAAAGGACTAAACCCCAGTGATTCTTGAACGACTTCTCGAACTGCGAATAACAGCAAGGAAATTCCTTCATTCCAATCTTTGTTGTTATCGCTACAGTAACTCCTAATCATGGGCTTAAGAGTTTGGTGGAAACGCTCTAAAGCTCCCTGACTTTGCGGGTGATACGCACTGGAAGTAACTTGATCGATGCCTAATGTGCGTAACTGTTCTTGGAACAATTTGGATGTGAAGTTACTACCCTGATCACTCTGAATAACTTTTGGTAGTCCAAAACGAGTGAAAAATCCTCTCAGAGCCTCGCCAACTGGTTTAGCCTTGATTGATCTTAGTGGAATTGCCTCTGGGTACCTGGTTGAAGTACACATTATCGTTAATAAATACTCATGACCTGATCTTGTTTTGGGCATGGCACAACCCACTTCTTAAATACATGTGCACCAAGCAAATAATAAAAGAGCCATTACATAACCGGTCAGCCCACTGGGCAACATCTTATCAAAAGAATACTGGGTACAAGGCACAATACATGGGGTCTGCTGCAGAACAGGTTAGACTTAAAATACCACAAATGTCTAAAGAAAGAATTAAATCAAAAACAGCAGACGAATTATAAAGGAAGAAATGTAACACCAGATGTAAATGTCTAAGTGTGTGTAATACAGAAATGACGTCATCTGAAAAAGAATGCGCAACTAAATGTATGGGAAACTAGAAGGGCTCCTTTGCTGTACATATTACTCAACTTACCCCATAAAAACACATTAAAATTACGCACTAGCAGGATTCCAATAAAGGGTAAGTTTGGCAGCTCTTGGACATCGTTTTATACCAAATAAAACATTCTTTTTGAAATTTTGCTGACGCACGGGTTTAGGATTGGGATTCTAATATTTTCATATTTAGAACAGTTTGTAGAACAGTGGTGTAGTTGAGACGGCAATGTCGAGTCTGAGTTCGAGTCCCCAGTCACAAGCCTCGAGTCCGAGTCACAAGTTATGAATCAAGTTGTTCAGCCAATTATTCTAAGTGTATCAAACCATGGAGGAACCATGATCAAAGTTGTAAATTCGTTTTGTGTTATCTGTTTTGTTTATGCTGATTAATTACGTACACTGCAAAAGCTGTGGGTACTTTTTATGTCTGGTTACCGTCGCACAGTTTGTGGATACGGAATATATGACGCGTCTGGTTGACTGATCAGTGGATATTTAACCGTACACGGAAGTGGAAAATGTGAAACGTAACGGTGCTCCATGCATGCAAAGCAGTGATAGCATGGGTGCATACCATTTTATTTTCTACGGCATATACCGTAAATATATATATTGAAAGTACATGACTAAATACATGACACGAGTCAACAAGCTCAAGTTCCGAATCGTCGTGGTGGAGTCCTAGCCCGAGCCCGAGCCCAAGTCATTTATAAATCCAATATGTGACTCGAGTCTGACTCGAGTCTGAGTCCTGGACTCAAGTCATACAACACTGATTGATCCCATTAAATTCAAAACTGTTCAGAAACGAAAATGATGCAGTCACATGAGGAAAACCCCATAGATCAATAGCAATGTGGATCGCTATGGAAAATTTGTGGTGAAAAAAAGGGTCTTCTCGACCATATTCAAAGTGATCAGACTTCATAATTGCACGTCTAGAGTGTTTGATTCCTGTTCCAGCCATTTGGCTGTATTAACCTAAAAGAGCCTGGGCGCAAATCTGCATCCCTGGACAGTTTGTCCTATATCGCCACATGAAGCGCTCTTCCCAGGAGCTTAACCGTTAGATGATTTAGAGCAATATTTTTGCTGTCATTTTGACACTAATTTTGTGAAAATTGTACGTACCATTGTGTGCACACTTGTATTCACGGCGTTCATTACTGAAGTGCACGTGCGCAAGATTTGCGCTTAATTAACTAGAGCAGGCAACTGGGTGCAACAGGTGCGCTCTGATTTTAAAATGGAATATTGTTTTTGTTCATCGTTTTCCAGGAAACTGAATATAACGAACCGTTTCATGACAAATTCAAATTATGTCAATCAATTAATTTTTCAGTGGCATTGATTTTGTGCTCTGAGTCAGAAAATGTAAAAAAAGTGGTTTAAAGTAACCCCATAACGATTTTATTTTTCACCTGAAAAAAAATGGTTTTGCCATATTTGATCGATTTCTATTAAAAATAAGTTTTCCTGGTTATAAGAAGTAGACTTATATAAAGTGCAAATTTTTTTGAAAAAAATAACAAGTTTGTAAAATTTATTTGAATTTTAACCAAATTTTTGTGCCAAATCGTGTGAATCCGGACACTTAATCATACCATATTATCCCTTTGTCTGTCGTTTTTGCCTCAAATGAGTTCAAGTTCAAGAATCGTAGATTTTGACAAAAAATAAGAATTCGCTGCTTCCCTAATACTTGATATTCTTTTTCAGTTAAGACATGTATGTGCTCGTGTTCTATATTACTTGTAAAGTTAACATTTGTTTAATTTGTACTCTATTTTGCTAACATTTTCTATTACTGCAGCTTAGATAAAACAACAAAATAATGCACGTGAAAGTGCATGCATAATTCCTTTCTGCTAAAATCAGTTTTAACCTATACATGTAGTTATCAAGGGATTCCAGTCCAATAGTTGAATAGGTGGGAGGAGATGACGAACTTATAATTAATATAATATATCCAGTTTTTTATTGTTCTCTCTCCTACTTGCAGCAGCTGCGACACATACCATTCCCGTCGCTGTCATCGTCGCTTGCTCTTGCGTTGTCCTAATTGTCGGGGTTGGTCTGGTATCTTTGCGTTGTTATTGTAAGAAGCGCTACCGAGTAAAACGTAAGCTAATTTTCCCTTTCAGATGACGATCAATAAGAAGACACGTTTGTAGGTCATTATCTATCCACCATCAAAGTTTTAAAGGAATTAATATCTGGCATGATCTCATGTCAATAAATATGTATCCTATCTTTTGCTGTATATTAATTTTTCCTCATCACAAAACCCCAACACTGCAATTAACGTTTGAAACGTTAAGCTAGTGTCTCACAACATTGTTAATATTTTGGCACTTATAACTTTCCTCCTTCGACAGATACTAAGAGAAAGCTTGGAAATGATTTTATAGCTTTGGAAGAGGAAGCAGTGGGCTACGTTCGTTCTAGAGAGGAAACAATTAAAATGCTGAGGGGTGTTGCAGATCATCTTACCGACGTTTATAGAAAGGCTCAGAAGGCTCAGGTAATATTATGTTGAAAAATAAAATTACCAGCTTCGTGATTTTTCAAATGCGCGAAGAACAACATATATTAACCTTATCTTCCATGTAAAATTTCATAACTCTTGTCTTATTCAGCTGTTCCTGAAGCTATAAAGTGAGTGTTTAACTCTTTCTGCAACGGTACATCAGAATGTTCATGTACTCTTTCCAAGAATATGTTTCGTACTTCAACACGCACACGCACGTTATAATGTGTTCAAATTGTCCTTTGATTCAGGCTGCCGGTGGTGCAGCTGGCCTATTGGGTGGAGGTTTAACGATTGCTGGAGTTGCTGCCTCCCTTTTCACCTTTGGTGCTGCTGTCGGCATCTGCGCTGCTGGTGCCGCAATAGGAGCTGCTGGTGGAGCGATCACAGTTGGAAGTACACTTGTAGAAGTGCATGTTTCGAAAGACGCAGAGAAGAGGGCAAAAAAGATACTTGCAGATGACTGTGCTGCGGGTAAAAAAATTGAAGATCGCTTGGTAAAAATTGATTCGACTTTGACTGAAATGAATCAAAGTGGGCAAGCGGCATTAAGAACCGCTGCTTCGGTTTATGATTTCGTTAGGGTAGGAACGGTGGCTGTAAAGGCTGGGAACGTTGCTGGACAAACAGCAATTAAGGCTGTAACTAAGATTGGAAAGGGATTGGCTTATGGCACTGTCGTCCTTTCTGTCGTTTCAATAGCTTTTGACTTGCAAACTTTGATTTCATCTCTTGGAAACCTTGAAAATGGCTGCATACCAGAAGTTGCAAAGTCAATCTATGCATTGGCCAATAAACTGGCTGAAGACTCCAAATCAGAACGTGACATGAGAAAAAATGTGCGTAAATTAAGGAAAAAAGTTTTCGGACTTAAATATCTCTGCTGAATAAAGAAAAGAGAACTAGTCTCAAAAGGTCTGCAGTGCACGTGGCTTCTACTGGTTACCCGTGTCCCTTTTCGGAATATATTTTTGTAAAGATTTTTCAGCTCAATAGTTTTACTGTATTAGGTTCAGAGGCACAGTGAATATGCTATCGACGAAAATAGTTAAGTAATGCAAAATTGGAGTCTGTCATAATTATAAATTGTTATATAAAACTGACCTTAAACGTGTAGATTCATTTAAACCAAGAAAAGCGTCAAGTAATTGTTGAATTTTTTTTTATTTGTGTTTGCGGTACCAGGTTAGAAAAATATTATTTTGGAGAAGTTCAAATAGCTTTTTCTGGTGATGTTCTGCCTTAAAATGATAAAACAATTGAACCTTAAATATATAATCAAAATTGGGTGTTAGTTTAATGGATCCTCCTAAGTGTTTGTTTCAAGTCTTTGCTTAATAAAATTGGTAGCACTTTCATAAACACATTTAGGCGTACAAATGCACACAATCATGCTTAGTTACAGTATGTCTAATGGTTTATTATATTTGCAGTTAAACCCCAACGTAATTATGTTTTCAAACCGTTCTTAATTAAATAAGAAAGCTGGTGATTTTAGGACTGAGCAAAAACTTCTCAACATAGTACAAATGCAGTCTCTGATTCATGTTTATTTTCATTGAAAGGAGACTTTTCCTCGGATTCGGGTGTCAGAAATTACCTTTTACATCCCCCTATAGATTAATAGTGTTCGGAACTACGTTGGGACGAAATTTAGAGTAGAAGTAATTTTGGCTTCAGGCTAACACTGACCTTGGGAAAATATATTAAAGATGTGCATTTTAAATTAGATTTCTATTAAATAACGACAGCAAAGGTTATACAATTTAATAGTTAACCTGAAATATATTACAAACATAACATACACTTTTCAAAAGCTTCGCAACCGTTCAACCTACACAATATTTGCAAGCATCATTTTAGCAAAGTGGTGTTAAACAAACGAAGGAAGATTAATTCCCCGAAAGTAGTGTCTCAGTAGAATACTTTATTAGATATGTCAACGTTGGTTAAAGGTTTATTTGAACTCAGATGTGTAAATACATTTTTGTGTTGAAGTTATATGTGCTTATGTGATAATGCTCAATAATAACTGTGTTTGGAAGCTTCAAAATAATAACCTTAGATTAGATTTTCTTACGGTGGAGGCGCAATTCAGCAGCAATGTATCGTAAGATCTAAGCTTAATTCCATCAATCGGAAGTTTGGTGACTTGTGTTAGAGTTAAATGATCAATCAACCTTTTCCTAAGACAGGTAATAGTTTACAAGTGTGCTAACAATTTTCGGCTCGTGTGTTCTAAGCGTGCCCCGTTGGTCTGGCAAGCTGCCGACATTCTGGTTAGCAGTAGCACTTAATCGTTTTGGTGGACTGGAGTTAACATCGAGCAGTTTAAAGATACAGTATTAGGGTGCCAAGTATTTGACCAGCGGGGTGCATTCAGCTTTTGGTGTGTGTGTGGCGATTCAAAAGCGAATGCGACTTCGGGCTCATTGAACATGATGTTGGGAAGAAAGCATCAAACATTTACTCGCAGTTCTCACATCCTTGATTTTATCTGCTGATTTTTTTTAGGTGTTAATGTTTGATAAATAACTATGTTTAATATTAATTGTGATATTAACTCTTATTGAGAAAGGGTATGAATGTCAGAATTTAATTAATGAAGTATTCTCTTTGTTATGCAAATGAGGTGAAACCAAATCCTTTTGTCATTTATACCTGACAACTTAAAGTATTTCATTATGCCCCAAGTATTATGTGCCCACCTTTCGTTCTTTGCAAAAAAATAACATTTCTAAGGGGTATGAATAATTTTTTTACCGCTAATTAGTCTTTAGGGAGACATTCCTATAAGACTTTACTGTCTCATAATTCAATATTCCCTAATCTGATCTGAACCAAACTTTGTATGTGTTCATTTTAGGCCCTAAACTATCATCTCTCAAAATATGGACGGTAAAAGCCAATGTGTCCCTAATGCTGAACAATTTACCACAAAATGTCTCCCAAATGACCTATTTGTAAATATTAATTGTACACTGATTATTCTTTCCTACTCGCCTATGAAATGCCTTTGTTAAATAATCCTTCAGACGCACGTTTCCTTTCTGCCCCCCCTCCCCGATATACCACAGGATTTGACTCCGGGGTAGGTTACTACATTGTATCACACAATTCAAGCTGGCTGAATCCAACGACAGATTTCTTGGAAATTATTGACCGGCTGCCGCAGGAATACGTCAGACAGACAGTTGCTATTGACCGTGCTGATTGTTGCCTCTCATATTGTTCAAGAGACCCGACATTATGCAGTGAGTGTCATGCTCCTTTCATTTTTAGGATTTCGCTCATTTTGACTTCAGACGCAAAATTTGCAAGGTGAGACGAGAAAATGTAAAGACGAAACTGTAAATGCATTTTGTAGAACTAGCTCGATCAGTGACCGACAGTGTTTGCCATGAAAACCTGTTTTATAAATCTAAGTTTATCCAAGCAAAAAGTGAGAATGTAACATACACCAAGATATATGGGGAGGGTGTTTCTGAATGATTTTTTTCCCTTCGGAGGTTCTCGTAGATACGTGTAAGATTAGCAGTTGAAGAAGTTGTGCTCTTTACCATTTTGTCTCTAAGACTTTTTAAAGCTTATTGGTGTGTTTGAGCCTTATGTAATGAGGTGAATGTGATGTTGATATTTTGTAAAAGATAGGTCCTTGTTGTTTTAGTGATATATAACATTAAAACGTCAGGAACGCCTATAACAATCGGACTGTTAAATAAAACAAATTGAAATTGTAAAACCGCTGTACTTTACAACTGTTAGAATGGTTTAAATGTTTAAACGAGCTCTAAAAACTATATGAATGATACAAGAAAATAATAGCCAAACTTACATCAAATGACACGGCTTATTTCAAGTGGTTTGTAAACATGCATGGTAATGCAAATCTTCACTAAATGAAAACAGTAATTATGACAAAACTATCATTTACTTGTCTGGATACTTTCACTGAAGAAGGGGGCGTAAGGAGAGCAAGGCCCAGGGCAAAATTATTTGTTTTCGACAAACAATAAAGAAAAGGGTTATTTCCTCTGGAAAGCAAACAATCCTGCATTCAGTAGAAAAAAAGTTACACTGAAAATTCCAAATGCTTCGGCCTCCACTCACCCCACCCCCCGAAAAAAAAAACGATTTATTTCTGTTCTGCATCTATCCTTGGATAATATTAAGGATTGTAATTTTTGTAACCGCTGAGCACACGTGGCGCTTTGTCATTACATGTACCTCAAAACACATACGACAATCCCAAACACACACATTAATTTTAACCATGATTTTTGGAGATAAGGGTATCTTCAAGGGACGATTACAGCTTCCATTGAATATTTAAAAAGACAAACACTTCGATAACAAAAATAGAACGGACCTACAAAGGGCCATGCTCTTCAGATCTAAGGCATGACTCAAGTAACTGGTATCAATCCCCAATACAAGTACCGGCCAGGCGAGAATACCTTTCACATAATAATTGCATAATTACTTGTTACCTTTGAAGTAAAAAATGCGATTAAGGATCGCTGACATAGCTATTTATAGCTTTGGTCGTTTCCCGCACGGACGGTTTATACGCTGAAGTTAACTCAGGAAAGTCTGCAGAAAACAAATGTCTTTGTTTTGATGTTTAGCCAGGTGACTAAAATTGGTTCCCATTCTTTAGCTTTAAAAACTATTTTAAAAACTCAAATTTTCATCTTTTGGTTACTTAAAAATAAAAAGGGGGGTTGTGCTAAAATAGACTCACTCTTTTTACTTAACTAAAAACGAGCGAACGTTTTTAAATTACAGCATGTCATCAATAATCTAGACGATTATAAGTGTATTCCCGTTAAAAAGGAGTGTTTCACACGCGGTATTTTAATATTACCAAGGCCACCGAAATTGATTTGCAAAAGCATTTAGATGGCAGGCCCACTCCAAAAGACCCCGGGGGAACCTGCCCAACTACCGCCACAGCTACCTATACATGAGAAGACCTCGATGTGAGCATTTTACATTCGATTGAATTTGTGGTGTCAATAACAGAAATACAGGAAGACAGTGCAAACTTGTTTATTATTAGGTGATAACCGATTTCATTAGAGGTTGCGAGGAAGGCAATCTGGAAAAGTTGAGCAATTCCAATAAATAGAAACTAAATTACATTTATACTCAAAAACAAATTTTGAGAGAAAAATCGAGAGAAGAATGACTTTCAGAACAGCAACAATAAACAAGAGTAAAACATGATTAATTTCATGTTTGGCAAGAGAAAAAGATGATATTATCAAGGAAGCTCGCGTCGCAGCGTTGCATTGAATTTCATTCGAGAGGTATTTATTGAGAACCGTCCCGAAGAAAGAACGAGAATAATTACAATTCTTCAACAGAACTCTTAGTTTTGGGTTTTGCGTTCGTCTTGTACACGTTTGGCGTCTTGGAACATATTTCCGACAATTCCACGTTACGGTTATGCCATATCCTATAACGAGGTAAAGAACATTTGGAAGTCTAACTCTTTCAGCCCCAGAAGTGCAAGCTGGGCTCAATGTGGCATGCGGGTTCTTTACCAATGAGCCATTGTGGCACACGATTTCAGTGTCACTTAATCACCAACATTCCTCATTCGCACATAGACCAAAATGCCAGCAACGGGAATGTAAATAGCGCCCTCACTCCTTTGACATTGTTTCGAGCGCTCTGATTGGACGGAATGGCTTTGCGCGTCCTTACAAAAACCAAGAGGGGAAATGGCAGCGGCTTCGGACATTGTCGACGAAATTTAAGCAGATATTGGCTCCGAAATATCCTCCGATGAAATTTCCTCCTCGTCCTCATCAGAAGAAAAAGATGACGAATCAGTGGCGACCACATCAAAGCCACCGGGCACCCCCAAGCCGAACTTCAGGTAGGCCTAAGGCATGTACACGTGTCCAGCCTTGCAACTAGACTCTAGTCTCAGTCATTATTATTACAATGTATTGAACGAGTCGCAAATCGGTTACACGTCTAACTGGAAGGTGTGTCCTTGATCTAAGGCTCCATCAGACCAAATCGTCTCCCACTCTGTTGCAAACGCTGAACCCAATCATCAACTCCACCTTACAGCCTCAGGCCAAGTTGTCATCGACCTATTGAAAGGACTGGAAAACAAGGGACGTGTTGTTTTCATGGACAATTGGTACACTAGCCCCGCTCTTGTTCACAAGTTGTCCCAGCTTGGCTTTGGAGCTCGTGGAACTGGGTGCTATACCATACAAGGCATTCCAGACAGTGCAAACCCTAAGAAAGTCCTCATGAACCGACATGATCCACCCCAGTTTTTCTCTAAAGCGGGGAAGCTATGTGTTGTTTGGCAGGATGCCAAAAAACGTGCAACGTTTCTGACTAAACATGCTGACTGCAAATAATGACCATTGATATAAAGAAGACTTCGGAGAGAGAAGATATGGCTAAATTTGGTCTTGTGCTTCAAATATTGGAGGCATTTCTAGTCTGTTTCAGATTACGTGTTTTTTTTTAATTACTGAAATCAGCCAACTTACATTGATCTACTGCTGTGAACTTCAACTGAACCGCATGTTTGCTTTTTGTTTGTTTGTTTTTTTCTTTTTCGAAAAGTTACAGTTGACTCCAAAATGTATACAAATGTAAACATTTTGCGTTTAGCAAGAGCAACTCCAAAAAGCACGAGTTAGTGACACTGCAGATGTCTTTTTCTGGCAGAGACAAAAGTTGCAGGATGGAATGATTTTTGCCATCACGGCTAAAACAATTGAGCCAAGGAATCAATTAGAGTAGCAAATTAATTGAAAGATGAAGCGTGCATATTTCTGAGGCAGGATGGAAGTAAATGAAGGAATCAAATGATAACAGTCGATATGACCAAAACACTGATGTTACAGAATATTATTTGCCGAAAGCTAAATGCCAAAAGAATACAGACGATACTTATTTGAAAAAAAAAATCATTGCAACATGGGGAGAAAATACATTAAGTTTCCAATATTAACCGATAAAAGCCCTACCTGTCAGTGCAGACAGGATCAGCACTAACTTTGCAGCTCTGTCCATTTCTTCAGATGTTACTGCGTAAGTTGCTTGTTTTTCCTATATTCTCATTCCCTCCAACCCTCAAATCCTATCTGTGCAGGCAGCTCTGATGTAAAAAAAATGAAATTGAAGCAGCAATCGGTTGGTCTGCTGCTCGCATTTATCTGTTATTCTCATACTAATGACATTCCGTTGCGTACGGGAAACTGAACAGGCTGATGTCATTGGTAACCATGTCAACAGAGGTAGAGCTAGAATAGCGACTGGTGGATCAAGGCTACATCATGGGGCCATTGCTGTGATCAGTGAAGTGTGACAACCATAGGCCTGTCTGTTTCGCACGGATCTGGATCACGAACGGTGATCCAAAGGCTGGTTGGCTCCATCCAAAGGTGGGTTCCCGTTTCATCAGTGAACCAACGCCGGATCTCTGGATTGTGTAACACCAACAGGCCATAGATATATCTAAATATCCTTTTTGGTAGTTTCCATGTGTTTCAGTTCGGTTTTGGTTCTAGAAACGAAAGAACAAGCAAAACTACCAACAGTTTTTATAACCCCAGCTTCAAACAGGGAACTCGAATAAGGAAACTTGAAGCTAGAAAAAGGTAAACGTTCGGTTCGGTCGAGTAGGCCTACGCACAAAGTTGAAACGTCATAAGTAATGACCGTCAGACTAAACTTGTGCTTATACACTTATCTGGTTAGATGCCGCGACTGCTGTGGCACCGCATTCACACACAGAGTCTTCGGCTTGACATGCGCGTGCATTTTAGCAAATCACGACATCCTATTGGTCGAAGAGGCATGTAACGCGCGCGTACCACGTGTCTACGCGCGTTGTGCCACCGCAGTAATGGCTTGTAATTCTAGTTGTCGAATTACTCTGTACACAATTGTGTAGTTTAAAATTGTTTCCAGCGAACCCCCTGAAAGGTCAGTGCACTAAAACAATATTGTGCAAAATCTGTCTTGCAACAGACCTGGTAATGACTGCTTCGGAAACCTGACTCTTATCAACTCTTGGGAAAAATGAATTTGGAAAAGCAACTTGTTGGTCCATATGGAAAAAGAAATTTGCGACCATTTCTATTTCCTTTGGATTTTCTTTTAAAATTATTTTTCACTTCAATATAGGCCAACCTTTCCCAACGAAAATTGAAAATTCAGACTTCGTGAATGACTCAAAATTCAGAATTCGAGTGAATAACTGAAAAATTAGACTTTGAGAGAATGACTAAAAACCTCAGAATTCAAATGAATGACTCCAAAATTCCTACCTCGAATGAATGACAGGAAAATTGAGTGAGGGACTTGAAAGTTCCTACTTCAAGTGAATGGTTTGAAAATTCCTACTTTGAATGAAAGAGGCGAAAGCTAAGATTTTGAGAGAATGACTAAAAATAATCACACTACGCGTAAATGTCAGAAGAAACTTATACTTTATATTTAAATAAATGACTCGAAATTTGAGATTTCCAGTGGGAGACTCTAAGGTTCAGACTCTTGGGAAATAAGTCACAAATTTAAACCAGTGCCTACCACCTACAAAAACGGGCCTCCAGATAAGAACTGCACCGTACAAGGTTAATTTATCTGGACATGTATACATGTAATTACAAACTTCATGTTAATATTCCTTTATCATGGTGTATATACAGTCTACAAATACTTCACTTTTTGGCTGCTTATTGGTTATTTGAAACCTCGAGGGAAATGGAATAGGGTGATACAGTTCGTGGTTCAGATGCTGACTTGACCCTGAAATTCCACCCCCTACCGGAAAAAATGTTTTAAACATGACTTAACCATTGAAACGTTTTTGGTATTTAAAAGCTGGCTCTTCACATTAATTAGCATCTGATTTGCTGCTAGAAAAATAGGCCTATAGTACTCGCCTCCTTTTAGGGTCATAACTTTTTTTTCCAATGGGCCAATTAGACAAAGGTTTCATATAACCTGCACCCAGGCATGAACCACAAGCCTGTAGACTCCCATTGGCCAGACCCCAACCTCTGCAGAGTAAGAATTTTTGAAAGATCAGTATCCAAAAGACGCCTATGTGACCGGGAAATGACCTGGTACTAAGAAAACATCCAATTCGCTGCTGGGAGTTATTTTGGGAGCGTGGCTACTAATGTACTTCCACAGCAGCATGAGGAAATGTAGTTAAAGAGGGCATCTGAGGGATGTATTGCCTACCATAAAGCCGTCGTACAGGTTCAGGCATGACTAGGGACTCTATGTGGTGATGATTTTCTCCGCGTGTCGCCCTTTCTTTGGTACGGCTCCGTGAAACACAGGGAAACCTAAATAAACCTCACAGTGACACATGATTTCCAAGGACAATAATCAAGTATTTGATTTATTGCAATAAAAATCAATAAGGTATATAAATCACCCAAGGTTTATGTACACAATATACCTCACAAGGCAATACATAATGCCTCACGTGGTTAACTAACCACCCGACTAACTTAAACACAGCTAGCCTACAACCCAAGGGTTACCTCTCTAAATAGTGATAGCCCTCACACAAATAACACAGAGTGTCATGCAAAACAGGGTCGATCTAACGAAAGGGAAATTTCCCTCACAGCGATCTGAGTACATCAAGTAAACCTCAAGGCTAGCTAGCACAATGACAAGATTGTCTTCCAGCCGTCACCCCACTATCAGTGCTTACAGACGACAAGCAATCCAACAGCAAAGACCACTAGCTCCCAGCCTAGGTTCACGACACTCAGCTCTATCACTAAAGTAATCTAGACCCAATACGGTTCGCTACTACACCTACCAGTTATAGTCACTACACGCAGCGCCCCAGGTGCAGCGTCCACGCTATACCTCGCACAGTCACAGCACAGAACGGTAGACAGCGTCCTCCACGATCCTGCCACTCTGCGACCCAGCAGCGAAACTCACCAACTGATTGTGCGCGTTCTAAGCACGCCGCAAGCGCCCAGACCTAGTGCTCTACGCAACGCTGATTGGTCAACGCAATGCTTAATAATTCATGACTTAGACTGGCATTCATGCCTACCCTGTTTCGTTACACAGGCCCCAGCTAAGCTTGGTCCGTCCCGGGCCAAATGGCTTAATCTAAAACTATAAGAAACAGGGCTCTATTATACAATTACAACAACAACATGAGGTCTACCTAAACCCCAAGATCAATAAACCTTATACAGTTATAACCCCTGCCATGAGGTCCATAAACCTCACACCAGTTATAAGTACAGATATACATTACTTACACAATGTGGAAATCACTAACTTTATACAAAGCAAACCTGAGGTTTACCTAATAAACCTCGTTACAATTAGCATAATTTATTCACAAGTGTACTCTCCACTAAGTTCATAATATACCTCAAAATTCTCCTGCTATTTATACAATTAAAACGTCCTTGTTTTTTTTCTGACATAAAAATAAACTTCAACTAGTAGCAAAACCTTTAGTGATCCTCAACACTTCAAACTTCAAAATACACTGAAGAAATGTTAACTTTAACCTGTAACACAAGCAAAACATATTTACAAAGTGCTTTTCCTTGCTAGTCATAAAAGAAAGGTAGAAGCAAAAAAACCTAAGCGCTGTCTTCTGCAACTGTGAGATACTCATTAGCATCAACAGGTCTCAGGTATGCCTGGTGGTGGACTTCTTCTCGAATCAGCCTGCCATCGAGGAAGGTTTTGCGGAAGATCTTCTCTTCTATGGTTACAACCTTCATCCTCTTCGCTGGTTTCCCTTCCTCGTCTCTGTCCATCTGCTCCTCCTGGGGAACTTTTAACACCAGTTATAGTTTCCCCAAATCCTCCCTACATCGTGCCGGGAGCCGGTGTTCCCTCTGAGGGTACCTTCTGGGAGCTTCTGTCGGGCCATTCCCCTCGTCCTTGTATCCTGAAGGACAAACCGTTTGAGCCTCAGGAGGCTCCTCACTTCTTCCATGAACCTTACTTACTCCATCATGTACAATCTCTACGCCAATAGATTGGGGACCCCTTGCTATTTCCTGCATCAAGGGTTCCTCAATCACCTTCGGCTCATATCGCCATGGTTTTAGGGTCTCGCCAGTGTATGGTCTGAGCCTGTCTCCATGAACTACAAAAGCCTTACTTCCAGGCTTCCGTTGAATCCTGTAAGTTACATCAGAGAGTTTCTTGACCACCAGAAATGGTCCATCCCAGCAAAGTTCTAACTTCGGGGACCTCCCTTTCTTCTTGGACTTATTGAAAAGCCAGACAAACTGACCTTCCACCAGCCCTCCTCCATGCACCTTGCGGTCGTAGTTCCGCTTTTGATGCCTGGCACTTTGTTTCAGGCACTCTCTAGCTCTGCTATGAGCCTCCTGCAGATTCTGCCTCAACCCTCGTGCAAAATCTGTTTTTACCGGGTCCTCCACGGTAGGACCCTCAATTACCAAGTCCACTGGCAACCTGGTCTCCCTCCCCAGCATCATCATATTCGGAGACTCACCAGTCGACTCTTGCGGAATGCACCGATATGCAAAGCATGCATATGGCAGACACTCATCCCAGTCACGCTGTTTCCTGTTTGGTTCAATCATCACAGCAACCATGTTGATCAAAGTCTTATTGAATCGCTCAACCAGTCCATCGGACTTTGGGTTGTACGCTGTAGTTCGAGTTTTGGATATGCCCAAAACCCGACACATCTCAGCAAAGACAGCCGACTCAAAGTTTGTCCCTTGGTTTGAGTGCAGTTCCAAAGGAATCCCAAACCTACAGACAAACTCGGTGACAAATTTATTTGCCACGGTTTCAGCCCTGGCATCGGGTAGGGGATATGCCTCCATCCACTTGGAGCAGTAATCCCCGACCACCATGATCCAAGAATTGCCACTGTCACTCCGGGGCAGTGGCCCCAGCAAGTCCACAGCCACTCTTTCCATGGGCTCGCCAACCACGTACTGTTGTAAGGGGGAAACTCTCCTCTTTACAGGAGACTTCCTCCTCCCACAAAGTTCGCACTGTCTTATGAAAGACCTCACGTCAGCGGTCATTCCTGGCCAGTAATACCGCATTTTTACCTTGGCCAGTGTCTTTGTGACACCCAAGTGACCGCTCGTCCGACCACCATGAAGCTCACGAAGGACCTCTTCTTGAAGCTTCCTCGGAAGTACCAGTCGCCATGTGACTGACTTCCCATCGTCGGACTCCCACCTTCTGCAAAGCACCCCATTGCGCATTTGCAACTGGTCCCAGAGGGACCATAGCGTTTTGTGGGCAGCCGAGGTGCCTGAAACAGTTTCCCAAAGAGGTCTACTGCTCAGCTCCTCCTTAGATTTGACAATCCAACTCATGCTGGGATCCTCCAGCTGTGCTTGCCCAACAGCATCCCTCAGCATACAAGGTTGGGCAAAAATACCCCTAACCTCAACCTTTGGAACTCCTGGATCAGCAACAACTTCTCCCTGACCCACAAAAATACCAGGAGGTTCAGCACCCTCAAACTCATCAGGTACCTGAGGTACCTCCACTGCCTCCTCCTCATCATCATGCCGACCGCACTGCTTACAGATCTTCCTGGACAGCCCATCGGCATTCCCATGCTTTCGTCCAGGTCGGTGTTGAATGGTCAAATCATACTCACTGATGACTTCAAGCCATCTAGCAAGCTGGCCCTCGGGGCTCTTAAAATTAAGCAACCACCGGAGGGCAGCATGGTCAGTGCGAAGGACAATCTTCCTACCATACAGGTACTGCCTGAACTGTTTCAAATAGACCACTACCGCCAACAGCTCGCGCCGCGTAACACAGTAGTTCTTTTCAGCCCTACTCAACTTGCGGCTGGCATAGGCGATAACTTTCTCTTCGCCTGTAGTCACTGTCTGGCACAGGGTAAGCCAAAACAGGAGCTGCCTGCAACTTCTGTTTAAGCTCCTCAAATGCTTCTTGACAAGCCTCTGTCCAGACAAATTCTCTTGACTTTTCAGTCAAAGTATGCAACGGTGAGGCCACCTCAGCAAACCCACGGATAAACCGCCTATAGTAGGAAGCGATGCCAACAAAGCTTCGCACTTCCTTCACACACTTAGGTGTCGGCCACTCAGCCACGGCTCGCACCTTTTCGGGGTCCGTAGCTACACTCTTGGACGACACAATGTGTCCCAAGTAGTTAACCTGCTTCTGGAACAAGAAGCACTTACTTAGCTTCAATTTCAACCCAACTTCTCTCAACCTGGAGAGAACGACTCTCAGTCGCTCGATCTCCTCCTTGACCGTTTTGCCAAATACAATGACATCATCCAGGTATATCAACAGGGTGTCCCACTGAAGGCCTGCCATTACTTTGTCCATCAGCCTCTCGAATGTGGCTGGGGCATTGCAGAGGCCGAAAGGCATGCATCTCCACTGATACAAGCCATTTCGGACCACAAAAGCTGATTTCCTACCGGCATCCTCCTGCCAATATCCCGAAGCTAAGTCTAATGTCGAAAACCACTCGGCACCCGCAAGAGCATCGAGTGTCTCGTCAATCCGAGGCACAGGGTACGCATCCTTGATGGTCACCCTGTTTAAGCCTCGATAATCAACACAAAGTCGACGTGACCCGTCCTTTTTTCGGACTAACACCACATTAGCAGCCCAGGGGCTGTCAGACGGTTCAATAATCCCCCTCTTCTGCAAGTCCTCTACTTGCTTCATAATCTCCCGCTGATTGCACAGAGGGTGGCGCCTTGGCCTCTCTTTGATTGGCCGGGCATCACCAGTATTAATCTGGTGTCTCACCACCTCTGTTCGCCCTATATCATGCTCACCCGAAGAAAAGACATCTTGAAATTCAACCAGGCAAGACTTCACCTCAGCATGATAATCCTCATCAAGGTTGACCTTACTACGGTCAAACAAATCATGCAGGTGCCTCGGGAGGTCTCCTCCAACCTCACCGGTACATTTCCGACTAGCAACAGCAACCGAATCAACCTCCACTGTTGCAATAGTGCCAACGGCTGTCCCCTTCCGAACAACCCGTTTCTCCTTGTTTGGATTTAAAATCCGCAGAGGAAGAACCTCTGCCCTCGACTGGACAAGTGTTCTGGCTAGCATTAGGCCTCGCTCAGCCAATTCACTTCCACTTCCCACAGGCTCAATGATTGCTGGCAGATCATCTGCCTTACAGATAGTGGCTACCTCGCCAGGCACAACAGCCTCATGACCTGCAGGAATTCCCATGGTTTCAGCCACGAGCACCTTCCAATGAATGGCTCTCCGGTACTGCTTGTACATTTCAGCCGCTCACCATTCAGCCCCAATTCGAGACTTTGGAAATCTAAATTTCCGCCAGTGGGCAACAAGAAATCCATGCCAATATACCGTCATATTTGACATCGGCAAATATTGCTCGCACTGGGAAAGTTGTTCTTCCCTATTGTACATCAACCCAGGCAACACCCATCACTGACAGTTGACTGCCATCGACCTGTTGAATGTTGGTGCTGTCCATGTCTAGCACAGGCCTCCGTTCTTTGGCCATTTCCTGGTAGACTCGACTACTGACCAATGTGTCTGTAGACCCTGAGTCCACCAGGAACCTACAGCTTGTTCCCCTTACAACACCATCTATGAACAACCCATATCTTGGCCGAACACCCAACTTAGGCTGAGTGCCTATAGGCTCTCCGCCTTCTGATTTCCGCCTCTTCCTGCCTTGCTTGGGCCCTCTGGAACATCCAGCCTGCCCGCGGGCCCACCGGTCGGCTGGCTGACGTTTCCCTGCTCACTTCTCTGCTTGTGAGGCTTACTGCACTCACGAGCGAAATGACCAGCATCCCCACACTTGAAACACTTCAACTCACTAGGCTTCTTCCTCCCAGGCTTTGGTGACTGCCTTGGAGGGGACTTCGCCTGTCCACATGGGCTTAGACCTTGTTTGCTGAGTCCTGTCAGCAACTCAACCATTTGGTCTAATCTCTTTGACTGATGACCAGCATTTTCCTCAATTTTCTGAAGACGCCGCTCAGTGTCAGAGTCGATAGCCCTCGCGAATTTCGCGGGCTTTCCCTCGGCTCTTCTCTGAACCTCAATCTTTTCGAAGTTCTCGGTCTCAAGAGCAGCCTGTATCGCTTCGTCCAATGTTTTGGGACGAACACGATGAACGCCTTCCCTCACAACCTGACTACTAATTGCATCGACAAAATGATTTTTACCAAGGCGCTCTCGGGCCTCCTCAGGAATTTCAGGGTAAGCCTTCACCGTGAGATCACGGACTGCTTGGCCCAACTCCTGCAGAGTCTCTTTAGGCCCCTGTCTTCTGTGTCTCAATTCCACCAAATAGTTTTCGGCCTGTCGACCAGGGCCGAATCTTCTCTCCAACACCTTAACCAGTTCACTGTAAGTGAACTTCTTTAAACCATCACCCAGACTTCGCAGGGCATCACCCTGAAGGATGGCAGCCAGAAATTCTTCTGCTTGTTCCTCACTCCACATATTTACCTTGCGGCATGCCTCAAAATGTTGGTAATAATCGTTCCACAGAACTTTACCATTGTATCGGTCGGGGGTAATTGTAGGCCTGTGAGGCTTACTCTGAGGTTTACTAGGAACCCCACCACCGACTAACCTAGACTCCCTTTTAAGGGACCAGGGCCCCTCCCTAGGTGAGTCAACCTCACCAACAACTTTGTTGGATTCCCCCACAGTTGGGCGAGTTAGAAAACTCAACAACTCACTGTGTAACTCTCGCTCCTTTTTGGCGCAATCAACCTCACGGTTCAAAAAAGGGTTGGTGCTAGGACTATGCATGGGAATAGGCCTCACAGGCGTACTCTCAGCTTGCCTCGGCACTTCCTTTGGAACCAATTCTGGCGATGTACCAAGACAGGAACGCTGTCGTGCCTTCAATGAGGCATACCCTGAGGTATCCTCAGGCAACCTCCAGTCGACTTCCGAGTCGACCTTTATGCGAGGCATATCCCTCCCCTTAGGTGTATGTGCCTCACTCACAATCTCAGGCTGTGAACCTTTTTTAACAGCCTCAAGCTCAGCGGAAAGACGATCCCGCTCCCACTTGAGCCACTGAACCTCCATTCTTGAACGGTTCAGGTCATCCAGGACAGAACCCTTGTCAGCCCCCATCGAGCCAACACCACTGTCTTTAACCTCGCTCATACTGGAGTTCCCTCCTGAGCAGGAATCTCAGTCTCAATTAGACTCTCTAGACTCGGCCACTGGCCACTTGGCGATATTGGTAGCTCACAGGCAAATTCAGGCTGCGGGACAAACAGTCCCAAGCCTCTGGAATTTACCAACCCTTGTGTACCTACTACCACCTGGTGAATTCTCAACAGGATTGGCAGTTGCTGTCCTGCAGTACGTCGCAAGGATCGCAACTCTGCTCGAATCCTAAACAGAATCCCCACCAATGTCACTAACCCAACAAGGAACACGACGCACAGGGCAGTAACTACCCAGGTAAGCATAACCCGCCTACCTCGTTACAATTACCCTCACAGTGCACCTCAATGAGGTTTACTGACAAAATTTTCCAAAAGAAATTCCCTTATGCTATTACTCTCTACAACCAGATAAAATCACAATTCAATCCTAAAAATCCCACTTCTGACACCATTTGTGGCGAATGCAACTGACACCTCTTGTGGTGGACCCAGTAACCGGCCGGATCAGGGATGGAATCGACCTGGCCCAACCCCACAAATATATTTATTAACCTTGAGCAAGGATGAGCGGCTACCCTGACACAAGGGGGGATATCAGTAAACGAACGGCGGACTAAGCCTAGGGGCAGTTCGTTGGGTGGAAGTTTACCACCAATTAGGAAAGACTAGATCTATCTGGCTATACAGTAATGAAACACAGGGAAACCTAAATAAACCTCACAGTGACACAGGATTTCCAAGGACAATAATCAAGTATTTGATTTATTGCAATAAAAATCAATAAGGTATATAAATCACCCAAGGTTTATGTACACAATATACCTCAGCTAAACACAGCTAGCCTACAACCCAAGGGTTACCTCTCTAAATAGTGATAGCCCTCACACAAATAACACAGAGTGTCATGCAAAACAGGGTCGATCTAACGAAAGGGAAATTACCCTCACAGCGATCTGAGTACATCAAGTAAACCTCAAGGCTAGCTAGCACAATGACAAGATTGTCTTCCAGCCGTCACCCCACTATCAGTGCTTACAGACGACAAGCAATCCAACAGCAAAGACCACTAGCTCCCAGCCTAGGTTCACGACACTCAGCTCTATCACTAAAGTAATCTAGACCCAATACGGTTCGCTACTACACCTACCAGTTATAGTCACTACACGCAGCGCCCCAGGTGCAGCGTCCACGCTATACCTCGCACAGTCACAGCACAGAACGGTAGATAGCGTCCTCCACGATCCTGCCACTCTGCGACCCAGCAGCGAAACTCACCAACTGATTGTGCGCGTTCTAAGCACGCCGCAAGCGCCCAGACCTAGTGCTCTACGCAACGCTGATTGGTCAACGCAATGCTTAATAATTCATGACTTAGACTGGCATTCATGCCTACCCTGTTTCGTTACAATATCAACGCTAAAAATAACAGCCTACCTTTCAGCGTGGACAACACCCGAATCGAAGGTGTAGCTGCACTGTCCATTCTGTGAGTCGCAGTGTGAATGGGAATCTTTCTGGCTGATCATATTAAATCAGTCTGCACAGCAATAGGCAGAGCGCTAAAGGGGTGATGTCATCATCAGCCAATTAGAAGAAGAGCCTGAGGGTAGATCCCGGCGGGGAAAGAGCCTTTCTGATTGGGTCGAATGTGCAGTATTAGTGGAATTATTGGAGTGAAAGTTGGTAACATAGCAGCCAACTCGACCAATCATAAAATACATTTCATGTACTGTATACTATAGAAATGTAATGGAAGGCCATAACATCTGACAATCTAGAAAAAGCCTTGGAATATTTAATTCATTGCAGAAGTTTGACACACGAGTGACGTCTACTCAAAACAAGACACATGGGCCCGTTTAACCTTTCGAAAACAGTAAGCTGCAGCTTCCAGTATATGATTCGAATTCGTTGCTCTGCACATTCTGAACGTGCATACGAGCCGAAAGGCTTCCTGTTAAGTGAAAATCAGATAAAAATAGCGATACGATCACTGCTTGGCTTGTTAGCGTTGGGAAACTGTTTAGCATACTTTTCCCTAAAGGCATGACTGTGGTTGAGGCTTGTCGCTCAGTTTGTTTCCTTTTGTTGTCTTTTTAACTTTTTGAGTAGGTCTGGCTTTGAAATACATGTAGTCCCAACCTACTAACTTCTCCACCGGGTATAAACGAGCTTCTATACCAGTAGAAGGCAATTTAATACTCTGGGGTTTGCTTTTTAGGATTTGAAAGGCTGAGAGCTACAAGCACTGAATCTGGGGATAAATAAATGTTACAATATCATCTTTCAGAAATTCCCCTTTCATTCTGAATGATGGTTTAATATAAATTGACAACAAGTTTTGGTTACTTTTAGTGGTCTGTGTTGGTTTTGCAGTTAACCATCTCAAAAATATTCAAAGGGACCTGGGACCTGATATCGTGTCTTCTGTTGCCAAAAAAAAACACCAAAAGACACGGTGGATTAATATGCAGAGAACAGGCATGACTGCTATCGGCATGTCAGCTGCCGTGACATAATTGCTACCCCCACTTTTTAGATGCATATGTTACCGTCGCTGATGATGCATTTCTAATGCGAGGACGCAATGGAGCCAATTAATTGCTGCTTCCTCTCTCGCCATCCTCGCTCGCTAATTATTGCTTTAATAGTTTCAAAGATAAAAGAGAACTTCATTCATCGAATCACTCATTAATATCAAGGCCTTCTTGAGTGGTGTCCCAAGAGAAAACCAATTCGTCAAACCACTTCAGTGCAGTCCTTTCAATGTGCCGCAAAAACAAATAAATAAACAAATAGATAAGCTGGGTGGGACTCTCGTTTTTAAAAGTCTGGCTCTTTATTGAACCCATTTTGCTCTGTGAGACTAAATACACATGATGATTTGTTTGATCTTAAAAGTCCAAGATGGCCAACACGACTAGTAGGTTTCTGGGGATTGTGGACAACAAAAACCCCTGGGTACCTACCCAAACCCCATCCTGGGTAGTTATTAGACCCCAAAAATTTGCACCAACTCTCCAAACCCACAAGTCTCTCTAACCGTAGCCTTTCGTCAGGGCCTTGGTGGCTGTGTGTAGCTGCAAAGCGACTCAGTGGACAGTAGACCAGGCGCGTGGCGCAGACACGAGGCCCTTTCCAATTTAATATTGAGTTTTTTGTGGTCATTATTCATAAGCTTTCTGATATGCATTATTCATAAATTTCATATAAATAGTTGAAACAGATGAGTCCCCGAAACAAACGGCATCAACTCCAAAGCATATGCAATGTTTCCATCTGGTTTTTCATGAGGGCAATAAGCGGTGAGATGGCAACTATGATGCTTGTTGGTGGGGATGGTGGTGACATTGGAGTAACATAGTAGCAAGGGCCGAATGGTCAAAGCAAAACGCCAGTGTTTCAAATATGGAGCTCTTACCATATCCTGTGGTAAACGAAAACGTCACGTCCGCGTACAGTACAAATGCTTCAACAGCCTAACGCTGCAACGGTTTATACTCGACAAGGTGAAGTTTTCCGGAAGCATATTCTAAAAAAACTGTCTACTGCTCAGACAACTGACCTGCACTGTGCCGCCGACACACTTGACACGCTCGCTATCTTTTTTATACTTTCAATTTGCATAATAGATTAATGTATGCTGACCCCTTCGATTATGATTGGTTGCATGGGAACGCAGTAGCAAAATATGAAAACATAAAGAAAACATAAGCAATTCCTGACAAGTTGGAGAAGGCCTCGTTGCTGCGCGCGCCACTCATGCACGTGGTCTCCAGTCCAGCCGCTTTGCAGTTACATAAACACAGCCGCGAAGGCCTTGACGAAAGGCTACTCTAACCGTTGCCGAGGGAGCCAACTCTTCGAACACCACCCATCGCCCAATCGCGTCTCTTCGCTCAACTACCTTGCTTCGCTACGAACCCAGGCCCCCGGGGCGCAGTCTCAATACCGACCAACCATACCGACAAACTAAACTGGGTCTAGGCTGGTCGCGAGGCTAAGGCAACGAACCACGGTTGACAAAAAAAGTGTAATTGAAGTAAACAAGTGTATTATATGCCACATAGAAAAACCAAGAAGACGGGTTAATTACGGGCCTGTTGTACACTTTGTTAGATCACCATAAACGCCGGAAAACGTGTAAACACGGACTTTATAATAATAGCTGCAGCTCTTTCTGCAGACCGATCTTGGAAGTGGAAATGAACCGAAACAGTAAAAACTATCGTATGAAAGGGCTTTTTCTTGTTGAAATAATAAGTATAAATCAGGTTTTTCAATCTCTACACCGACAATGTGTGAACATGGTAAACAGAAAGATATGTATCGAGTGTAAGAAACTTGAGAAACACAAGTCGCTGGCGTACAAAAGCCCTTCCTCTCAATTAAAGAGAGTGGTTTTTTTTGTTTTTAAGGGTTTTAAAAATGACTAAAATATCTTATTTCTTTTTTTATAAAAAAGGACAGAAAGGCCAGACTTGAAAACCATTGTCAAAGACTGCCAGACGAGCCTCCTTATGTGGTGTCTTCCTGGGCATGCGTCCGTTGAGACCTCCTTTGTGCAATATTCGCTGGATGGTTGCCCGTGACGCCTTCGTCTTTGCCTTGTCAAGGGTACCAATTAAGGCCTTTGTTGTGATCTGTAGGTTGTTGGCAGATTTTTCTGAAGAATCTAGGAGTTACTTTGCTCTTCCTGCCACGCCCATTGAGGTTTTTCACTGTGTTTAGGTGCTTTCTGTTGATACTCTAACTGTTGCAATAGGGACCTGGAAATATGCCTTGTAGTCTTTGTCTTCGTTATGGGCATTCACGATACACTGGCGACTATATTGTGGCGGCGACACTCGCCGTCGCCCGCCGGTCGACGAACACCGAAGTACCCACCAACAGCGGGCGGGGCAATCCCACAAAATTATTTAATAAACCTCACATGCACATGAGCGGCTATGTACCCACAAGGGGGGATTATGTCACGAACGGAGGACTCTAGGCCTGTCCGTCCTTCTTCCTAACCAAGACAACATTGGCAGCCCACGGGCTGTCCGATGGCTCAATCAAACCTCTGCCCTCCAGGTCTCTCACCTGCCTCATGATCTCTTCTTGGTCCCCCTTCGGGTACCGCCTCAGTCGTTCTTTGACTGGCTTTGCATCATTCGTGTTGATGCTGTGCTTCACAACATCTGTCCGACCAATATCTCGATCGTCCCGAGAAAACACATCTTGATAATCAGAAAGACATCTTTCTACCATATGATGGTCTTCCTCCCTCAGAAACTTCACACTTCTTTCGAACAAGTCCTGAAGATGCTCCGGAAGTTCCTGATCGGCCTCCCTTCCTCCAGCAGGGGTGCTCTGACCTTGGTCAATCCCCACCTGAGAGACAATTCCTATAGTGGTACCTTGCCGCACAACTCGCTTCTCCCTGTTAGGGTTAAGCACTCGCAGCGGCAGTACCTCCTGATCACTCTCAACCAACGACCTCGCAAGAATTAAACCTCGCTGTGCCAACTCACCACCACCCTCTACAGGTTCAATGAGCACTGGCCCCGGAACAACCTCACACAACCTACGAATGGCACCTGGCACTACAGTCTCATGGCCAGAGGGAATCACTTTCGTCTCAGTGACAACCACCCTCCCCACAAACGGCTCACCAGAACTAGTAGTGCACTGAATTTGCTCACCATTCAACCTCAGTTGCAGAGTCTGTAGATCCAAACTTGCACCCGTAGACAACAGGAAATTCATACCCAAAACTCCTGAATATGGCATGTCAGCAAAAATCACCTTCACAGCAGCCACAGATTTTCCAATCTGTATCTCCACCCAGGCAGCATCCACTGCTGCCAACGGGCTGCCGTCTACCTGCTCAATTTTCAAACTCTCGGTTTGCAAAGTTGGCCTCTGTTCCCTCGGAATCCTGTGATACACCGAACTACTCATAACAGTGTCTGACAACCCTGTGTCTATGAGGAACCTACACTCGGTATTCCGTATCACCCCATCGACAAACAAACCATACTTCGCCTTCTCCCCAGTCATGGGGTAGGGAACTGCTACTGGGTCTCCAATTCTACCCTTGGATTCCCTACAGCCTTCACCCTTTGTGGGCCCTGTGAACTTCCCTGCCTGCCCGCGGGCCCACCGGTCGGCTGGACGGCGTTTCCCTGCTTGGAACCTTGTTTCCTTCTGGGCTCCTTGCAGGCCCGCCGGAAATGACCCGTTTCACCACAATTGAAACACTTGGGTTCGCCTTTCTCCTTTTTAGAAGCCTTCGGCACTCTTTCCTGAGGAATATCGCCCTCAGTGTCTCCACTACGCTTCTGTTTCGCCCACTCCGAAAACAGAGATTCAACCATGGAACAAACCCGTTTTTCAATGGCATGTCCCATTTCTTCCAGTCTCTCCTCTGAACCACGGTCAAGAGCCCTAGCAAACTTTGTAGGTTTGCGATCTTGCCTCCTCTGCTCCCCGACTTTCTCAAAGTTCTCGGTTTCTACGGCTGCCCTTACAGCCTCGTCTAGACTTTTCGCGCGGGCACGGTGAATACCCTCCCGGACTGTCTGACTCTCCACTGCATCCACAAAATGATTCTTGGCAAGCCTATCCCTGGCCTCCTCCTGTATCTCGGGATAGGCCTTTGCCGCCAATTCCATAATAGCCTGACCTAACTCACGAAGAGTCTCCTTTGGCCCCTGCCTACGGTGACGCAGATCTACCAGAAAGTTCTCTGCCTGACGACAATGACCAAACCTCCGCTCAAGTAGCTTTACCAGCTCACGGTACGTGTGCCCTTTCTCTACCGGTGCACTATCGACAATCAACCTCAGTGCACTCCCTTGCAGGCTTGCAGGCAAATACTGTGCGGCCTGCTGGTCACTCCAGCCATTCACCACACGACATGATTCAAAATGCCTGAAATACTCATTCCAAACAACCTTCCCATCATACCTGTCTGGTACAATGTTCGGGCGACGGGAATTCCCAATCCCCGTGCCTTGACAGTCAACCTCGCCAAGCACTCTCGGTTCCTTCTTAAGTGCCCAAGGAACCTGTCCGGTGTTACTGCAACGCTCTGTGAGGTTGTCAGTACACCTCGCTGGCGGACTTGTCACAAAACTCATCAAATCGGCGTGCAGCTTACGCCTACCGC
Source organism: Acanthaster planci (assembly GCF_054643075.1). Taxonomy (NCBI): domain Eukaryota; kingdom Metazoa; phylum Echinodermata; class Asteroidea; order Valvatida; family Acanthasteridae; genus Acanthaster; species Acanthaster planci. The sequence continues at coordinate 3,374,232 of NC_141796.1, forward strand.
TGTCAACATCCCCTAGGAATGGGTTTGTGATTGGACTTAGTCCCAAATCACCACTTGTTGACCTGACCCCAGATTTCTCCTGAGGTGTACTGGCACTAGTGCGCGCCTTAACAGGCTTATCTAAACCCTTCCCAGGCGCATCACCAGTTGCCACACCCAGTCTCGAAGACTGACCCACCTCCAATGAGGCATATCCTGAAGTTTCATCGGGCAACCTGAACTCTATCTCCGAATCAACCTCACGTCGAGCACGACTCTTTTCAACAGGCGTGCTCGAAACCTTTCCCCTTTGGAAACTCCGCTGAAGTTCAGCTTTCAACTGTTGGACTTCCCACTGCAGCATTTGATTCTCTGACTCAAGGGACCTAACAGCCTTGACGCCCTGTGAGTCAACCTCACCTGCAGCCCCAACACTACCCTTGAAACTGTCACTCATCGTGACGTCTCAAATTGTCACTGGTGATAAACCTCACACCAGTACTGTGCTACACCAATAGCACAACAACAAACCACAACACCTCACTGAGGGTTATTGGTAAACCTCAACAACCAGAACACAAGTTGTTGTTCCCCCCTTGTCAAAAGCAGTCCTAAAGGATCCCACTTCTGACACCATTTGTGGCGGCGACACTCGCCGTCACCCGCCGGTCGACGAACACCGAAGTACCCACCGACAGCGGGCGGGGCAATCCCACAAAATTATTTAATAAACCTCACATGCACATGAGCGGCTATGTACACACAAGGGGGGATTATGTCACGAACGGAGGACTCTTGGCCTGTCCGTTTGTTGGAAATATACCAACCCTAAAGGAATGACAATCAACGTGGCTACCAATCTACCAAGTCAGGTAAATCTCAATAAACCTCAGTACACATAGTGTCTTAGAGAGCAACAACAACAACTGTTTTATTGACCCAAGTCAACCTCACAGTACATGTATAAGCTTCAACTGTGCATCCAGGTCTGTGACTAATAAACCTCAACACAGCAATCAATTTATGCAAGTGATCATGGAACATAAGCATAAAGACTGTGTAATAACCCTCGTGTATTACCACAAGTAACCCACAGCGACAATAACCCTCACTGTGGCACCTAGTATGATCAACAGTAACAATGTCATGCAACTGCACACACTAGCCCAATAAACATAGGAGTAACCTCGTAGCAAACCCCAAGACATGCAAGCTTCGGCTTAGGTTACGGAGCTCTGAGTGAACCTCAGTGTGACCACATGCGACCAGGCCGACAGGCTTCAAGGAACCCAATCACACGTAGTGAGAACACTGTTGCACAAGCCACACAGGCCTAAACGTCTCACACCACTCTTGCTCAACCTACAGCCACCAAACTGACACTCAATCCCACTTATTATAAGTGATAGCTTGCTAACAAATATTCTGAGGTCTCACCGTTCGCTGCCCTCGACAGATCGCCGAACACCGCGCTGCACAACCCGCCAGCTGTGTGTGAGGCTGAATTAGCGTTTCGCTCTATCTGCACTGCGACGCTTCTACCACGACGTCTGGAGACGAACTAACCACCAAATTACTGACTACGCGCCAATGGATGCGCCGCGCGTCAGGGAACCAGACATGTATTACTAAACTTGCGTCAGTCCACACGCTGTTTCGCCACAATATCCTCACTGAATTCCTTCTTTTTTGTCATAGAGACGAGTAACTGAGAATGATCTGAAAATTGTTCTTTCTATACTCTTTCAGGGAGATGTCGGTTCATTAGAACACAAAGTCACGTTGTTTCTTTATGTTTTTAATTATGATGTATGGAAATAAACCTAGCCAAACCAAACCAACCAAACCAAAAGGTCGTCAAATTTAATTGTTCTTTTTGAACATGTTGAAATAGCTTCCTGCCAAAGATTCTTGCAGCATAGGAAGTGAACATAAGCACTATGAATGGAAGGACAATTTTTCTGGGGATTTTGTCTTGGGTATGAATAATTTGCACCATGACCAAAAACGAAACCCGGGCCGTATCTATTATTATGCAAATGGAGTTTAGCCAACACATGTGTTGGTTTGTGTATTGTAACAAATGGAAAAAAAGGGAAATACCAACATAGTAGCTTTTACAAATGAAGAAATTGGAAAAAGCATGTTATTTTCCCAAGTGTATGAATAATTTATTGAGCACTACTGTAAACATCGGGGTTCATTTTCCTTTGATTAATGAAAACATCCTCCAACGAGCCAACTTCCTCCAAGAAAAGTCAAAGCTGCATTTACATAGACTATAATCTGTACCTTGCCACTTATAAGTGTAATGCTCTTCTGAGCTACCGTTCAACTCGGTCGATAAACCAATTCTATTGCATTTTATACTTGGAAATTCCTCCACCTCATTTATGATATATGCCCAAACCTTCCTACGAAAAATACTTATGCGCAACGGTGCAGATACGCACACTTTACAATAATTTCCCCCAATCCGCATTCTTAACGCTACGTCGCCACCATTCTTATTTCTGCCACCACCAGACCCGCCTGATTTCTAATCAGCACATTCATCAGTACATTAACGATGCACGAGTCGCACGCGTACCTTGCGTAACCGTGACCCGAGTGCATGCATCCCTGTTTAATAACGTTGATGTTTCTCAGACTGGGAAACTATGCTTAATGAAACCACACATTCGATGAGTTCAGGCGTCCGTCAGTCTGTGTTTTGAGAGATTTGAACGCAAATCAAGGGAGTCGTAGGGTCGAGGAGTCGTGGGTCGAGGACTTTTCTAGAACAACCCCGGGAAGAGGTCCCACAAAAATGGATATTTAAAAAATTGGAGGGGTTGGTGACACTAGGGGCAGTGTTTCATAGATAAAAATGTTGTGGCGCAGGACTCATCAGTTTTTTAATTCAACTTTAATTCACACATTTTGCGTGCAATGCAAATTATAGTGTACAGGCCTACACCAATCATATTCCACTATAAATCTTTAATTATTTTACTCACATCTAACTGATCATGAATGTCTTTAAGAAGAACTGAAGGCTCTGAAACCCGCGAAATGATACGGCCTCTTCAAACGAGCAGCTCCAGCAACCGTGTAAAAATTGAAACATAACGCATCGCAGGGTTAAGCATTTCATACTGCCTACCCATATGAATTGGCTAATATTGGACGTAATGTTAATCGGGCTAGATTTAACAAGCAGCAACTGCAGGTATTATTAACAAATAAAGTGTCCAACCCGTGGAACAAGAACTCTGGATCATTTCTATTGCAAGTACAAGGGGATTCAACTCTACCTAACGCTGAAATCGCGTATGGGAGAAGGGCTAAATGCGTTTGTATTTCTTTAATATGCAGACCGAAATCCTTTGGTGTGAGCAGGTAGGTTTTTAATTTTTCAGATGTGTGATTGAGTCTTACTTGACGTACTCTCTTATTCTCTGATTTTATGGCAATCAAGAGTGTGAAATTAAGTGGATTGGTGGCTAAGAATGCATTACGCATATCAGGAGGTGAGTTGGATTAGGTATTTATTCCATAAAGGAATGCAGGAACGTGTAGAAAATACTCAGGATATGCATCACGCAATGAGTTGTTCCATATCACGTTAAACAAAGAAGGATGAGAGCAGTATGTGCAAAATGCAACCGTTTCAGAGACGATTTCGTACAGTCTGTAATGTAAATACTTTAATAAATCGTTTGAGACACAGTTTTTGTATCATTGGTTCTGTAGGTTTTTAAAAATTAAGAGTTTTAAATTAATGTAAAACATTTTTATGTGCCAACTGTTTAGGAAATGGTTTTATATATCATTGGCTCTATGGGATTAAATAATGGAAACATTGATTCATGATATACAATTTGTGTAATTGTATTTGCATGCATATTTCTAAATTGAGTATTTTGATGCAAGTCCAAAATAACCATTGGCTGAATATATCAACCTAATTTCATCCCAAAAGCCTGCTGTCAGAATTCTCCATTAATTCATTCCATATTTCATTCCTATTCTTCTATCAGGTCAATTAATGTCAGATATTTTCTATTTCAGTGTCAGCTCCTGTGCCCAATTAATCTGAACTAAACTTTGGCATGTATTATTCACTAGACTTTCTCATCATGTTTAATTCATCACTTTACTTCTTCAGGTTACACATCAATGACCAGGGCCATGGCTTTCTGTACTTAAGAATTTGGATGCACTACCTTGTCTTTTTGTATTGCAGTGGAGCTTTCTTTTGTAAAGACTTGTCACAGGTTGTGTGGATAAAGAAAATAAGGCTGGAGTTCTGTGGGCGATTCGAATGTGAACAGAGCACAACTGGGTATAAATGTGATGAACAGTGATAGACAGTAGAGACCTGAGAGATGCATCATGATGATGAGGTGTGTGGGCTGAGTTGAGTTTTGTACTTTGGTTGCGCCATTTGCCACAGCCAGTAGCAGATTTGTCAGGCTGCTTATGAGGCGAAATTGATTGTCAGGATCATCGTAGCGGCTGATTGACATTCCAAGATTAGAAAACTGAAGAAAACCGTAAGTTTAAATTCAAGTTATTTTGTCATATATCAGTGCTTTCGGTTGTGACTCTCAAGAAATTGGATGGGGTGATATTGTGAACTTTAACAGCATCAACTAATTTGTTAAAGATGTGTCCGAAATCAACTTGATGCTAAATTACTGATCATAGTTGTTTGAGTTCTGACAAGTTTTCTTTGAAATGACTGTTCGAGATTGAGATACAAATTTTTGTTATTGTACTATACTGTTTGGCATTTTGGTGAATTATTGCTTCAATTAGATGGCCTTGAAGATCTGAGCTTGGCTCAAAGACTGGTTGAGTTCCATTTCTCCTCACGCTCGATGGCTGGTTCTTGAATTCCGATGTAACCTTGGTCACAGCACACTGCAGTGAGGGTTCACATCTAACTTGCGGAAGTGGTCCCGCAGATGTACCAGAGTCGATAAGCAAGCTAGCAAGGGCAGATTCTTATAATCAAGGAGAGACGAACTTGATATTACGTCGAACTGTATGTCAGATATTTTAAATTTAAGAGCAGACGTACATGTAGTGACCACACTTACGAATTTTGACTGAAAGATCTGCTATTACGTGTACATGCCTTAAACCTGTCAGCTTGTGACATACTTTTAATCCACCTTGTTTTCACTTGAGTTTATACTGATATTTGTTTAGACGTTTCCTTGTGAATACTTATTTTCCTGGGAGGAACTTTGATTGCTAATTCTTTTATTTTGAGGTGGTTTTCAGAGCTAAAGATTTACAGCATTATATTACAGAAATTGTAAACTATCAAGTGTATCTCTTTGATGCACTAGTTCGTGAATTTACTGTGAATTCAAAATTTTAATTCACTCATACCTATACTTAACTGTACATACTTGAATTGCAAATACTGATTTTCATGCGGGGGTAAATAGACATTCATTTGATTAATGTAATTTAATTCGGAGTTGTAGCTACACTCACTTGGGAGACATCTGATTGTAAATACGGAGGTGTATATTTTGTATCATAGAATCGAGAAATTTTGTAAATAAATTCGTATCAAATATTGTGAATAGTATAGATTGGGTGTTGTTACAATCATTTTTTTCTGGCCTGCATCCAGTCCTTCTGTTGCAGTGTCCGTAATGTGAGCACACTGTATGCAGCCTATTATTTTGGTTGTAGACGTAGACTGTACCGTGCTGAGCATGTCCTTTGTCTCAAATGCCCAAGTTCCCGCTTTACTTATAAATTTAGTATAAGACCCTCTCCCATGAAATCGGGTGTCCATAACCATTCATTTTCTTGAAGTTTCAATTGTACAATCTCTGAAGAGGGCTAGGGCAACCTTTAAATTCATGGGCGTAAACCTTGGGGGTGGGGGCATGTAGCTTCCCATATTTTGAGGGTGGGAGTGGGTGTGCGACTCTCCCCTGCCTTTTGTGGGAGTAAAAAATTGAAGTCGATTGTAAGGAATTGTTCAGACTTTCAACGACTAAAATGCATGGAATAACTTGGACAACATTTTTAAAAGCATAAGTATGGCATTCTGAGTACATATTACATTTAGTAACGAACATCAATCTCTATATAGTGCCAACCCCCGCTTTTAAAGGTTTTGTGTCATCCTGCCCCTTTCCCCGTCCCCACCCCAAATGTACCTTTACGGTGAAATGTGGTTTTGGACTGCTCGTTGGAACAATGAAATATCACATTTCAACAAAGCTTGTTTTCAGCACAAAAGAAAACAAATGAAATCTTACTTTGTGGTGTGAACTTCCACACTCAGATGAGATGAAGACCATATGTAATTCCTCCTTACATTCCCTAAGTGCCAAACAGAACCTACCGGACTTGAAAGTTACATTTGAACTTTCATCAGTCGAAATTTATAAATATATGTAATTTTCTAGCTCTGGTTACGTCAGCGCCTTGATGGTGGGAGCTAATTAATTATGCAGCCCGCAGGTCACATCGTGCCTTGCACGGAAAAGGCCTCAACACCCACTCACAACAAATAGCCTCTCAGAGTCCACATTTCATTACTTTAGTTGGGTTATACTCCTTTATTATCCTTGTCCGTAAATTAGTAATTTTTTAAATACTGTTTCGTTGATAATCAATGCTGATTCCAGTGTATGCAATGGTTGAGGGTAGCTACACTGAGCGTTTTTATGAATGGCGGAGCAATATCTTTAGCCACGGATTTGTGGCTATGGCGTTGGGCGTTCTCGAACTTTCTAGAGCTCGGTCTTTATTGCCGCTGCGAACTGAGCAACGCCCAGGTAAGAAAGTTGTCCCCGAATTCTTTGCTCTCAGTACTTTTTCCAGGTTATGTACCCTCACTGGACTTATATCATGTGACCACTGATCGCCAAAGAGCATATTAGTTAGTATTATACTTGGGGCTAATGGCATTTTAATTCATTTGGGGAATATTTTCTTCATCATAATTTGTGAGAATCATTCACAGGAGTAGTTGGGCTATAAACGATAACAGTACGTGTACATGTCACATTGCATTAACGCTGTACGTACTGTGCTTGGTGACGTACACGGTGTGCATTATAGCACTGCGCGTACGTGGGGCTGTATAATGCTTTGCGTTAGCGGGGCGCTACGAACGTGAATAAACATTGAAGTAGGCTTTTGTCCATTTTTAAATACGCAGCGCACATTCCTGTGCTATTGCTCAAACTCAAGCCGTTCCACAAAATATGATAGTGATAGATAGTTTGTCTTTCATAGTTGTATGTACATGTACCAAGTTATGTTTTGGCCGCAGCTCAGGAGAAATAGCTGTAGGACTAAGACTGCAAGTCTGATGACTGTAGAGCTCGATCGTTAATTGCTGTCACTGTCGGCTACTGTATACCATATCCATGACACCGGGGTAATTTACCAAAGTACAAATATTGTAATTCGATTACATGTTTTGTCCGACCATTTTTATGACTTTATGAGCAATAATTAAACAATAGTTTAACTATTGTGATAGTATGTACAATATGTGTGAACAATATTTCTTTCATTGGAGTTATGTAATTATTTTGCAAATGGGGTTTATTTTGATCTGAAAAGATTCAAGAGCTGAGATGAGACAAATGAATTTATAATTTTAAAAAAAATTAGATTGTCCATCTGGTGTCTGACTCACTTGTTCTTGGGGCCTCATCACCTAACACGAATGGACCTACCACCCAAACACCAGGGGCGGCCTAGCCCGTCCGGGTTACATTGCTTGAAACGGAGAAAGAAAACAGAACTGTTACAAACAAAACACAAGAACTGTAGACGCTGGAAGCATTTTAGGTTACTAAGTGCCCTAATCTCCAAATAAAGTTTAAGTGCACGTGTCAAAGTGCACCGAGCCGGAAGTGTCGGCCATCATCTCACGCCTACAAAAGGGCACGGGAGTCCTACCAGTAATTCTAAATTTACACTGACTACAAAAACATATGAAGCAAAATATGAGACGGAGAGAGCCCCCGTGCTTTGTGTTGGTCATTACTTCACTGGAATCTTAGGAATTCTTTACAAACAGGGGGGGGGATGTGTTAGGTAACAAGAGTCTAGAGTGTGTATAGCGACTGGACATGTTGGGGGGGTACCCCTCGGTCTCATTTCTTACTGGATATATACCAAAGATACTTGGTATCATAGTCTATTTAGCGTTGTTGCGTATAATTTATGCTCACTAAAATGGAAAGCAAAGATTCTTATAAAAGTTCTCAAACTCTGATTACATGTGGCCTTTATCTTATACAGAATTACCCATAAGCTTTATTATTTACGTTATATTTGAGATTAAGTAAAATAACTACAGAGACGTTTTTGTAAGAAGACACCTCCACGTCTTGCTCGATAAGAAGAGCATCTAGCTCCAGCATACAGAGCCGCGCAGACGTCAATTTTCTCATCACTGAGTGGAAGATTTTGAAACAATGAGTAGGCCTATAATCTTAGCAGGTAATGGTAGGGTCCTTGACTCTAATGTGATAGTAAAAAAACCCATTTATCTACCCCTAGCTTCAACTATCTGCTGGTCCTAGACTGCCAGCTCTATAGTGTGCTTTACATGCGAGTTTTGATCAGTTAAGATTCAGTTCGATAAATAAAAATCAATAATGTTCAAGTTGTGAATTTGAGGTAGAATTTAATAAACAAGAGTAAATGCTGGACACTACAGGGTTGGCTAATATTAAATGGTCTGCGATGGCTGCGACATCCTCCCAGACGTTCAATTCTAATTAAGACCATGCATGATACTATTTTGCAAGAGTTTTATAGCCATTTCTTTGTGAACTGTTATTACTCGGTTTCATACTTCTCAGTCGCTCAAAGCAAAGTCATAGTTCTGTTTTTTTTTTAAATTAAGGTAACTACTCTAGTATTTATATTTATACAGGTAAATTACCTAACTGGATTCATGCTCCTCCAACGCAGGCAAATTCTAACAGGAACATGTGGAAAGAAACCCCTTTCTTCATTTTTAAATATACCAAACTTTTCATTCAAAAACCAATCCTGAGTTCCATTGTGCTTCTTGTGTTTTCCGTTATACTGAAAACATCCTCCATTACATAACAATTATTTTAAGGCTCTCTATTAGAGTTGCATGAGGACACAACAGACAATATTTGGGGGACCGAAAACTATACTATAAGTATGTAAACTTGTTTTTCAAATGCTCCGTCTGTGGCATTTTGTACACTGAGCTTTATGTTACATTATTTCGCAATCTGTTGCAATTCTAGGTTAGGCTTTCATCTATTGTAATGACAATGATTTGTTTATTATGCTTATGTATAAGAAAACTGCCCCCATCGCAAATTCCGCAAAACAGAGTTTTGATGATGTAATAAAAGTTTCCACTGAACGTTGTTGTTTCTTTGGTGGGCGATTTAGCGAAATAAAATTGCAAATGTAAAAGTAATGTTAGGGATAAGACATTTTTTACACTAAAACATGTTATTTCCCAGACATCATTTTCAGTGACTGCGTTACAAATTGATTCAATTTTAAAACATTGAATGTGTACATTCTGTATTATAGCTTAAAATAAGTTTAGATTAAAACAAAATGTAACGACAAAGAAGAGAGACAATATTAGGTACTCTGAGTGAGTATAGCAGCAGCAATTAAGGGTGGTGTGCAAATTATCAGTATAAATGTTTGGACACAAAAGACCCTATACAGAAGTATTTTGTCCGGTATGATGATGTGGCCTTACTGAGGGATCACTTGTCATCGAATTCGGGACAAATTGCGTCAAGATTGACGTACTTGATACTCTTCATCACCAGATACGACTGGAAGAAAAATGTAAAAGTGTTAATTTACATCTGGAAACCGAAAATGATCTCTTTACAGTGTATTTATGAACAATTATATCCAATTCCTAGAAAGCGATCTGTTGAGTTCACCCAAGAACGTGAATCAAGCATTGCGTTGTCACGTAACACCCCTACACGTTTTGACCATGGTGTGATGACCCATTCGAATGTCGCCTAACCCTTTTTGGTGGTGAGAATCAGAAATTTGGATTTTCATGTTAATTTTTTTAAATTTTTCAACGGCAATAAGAGTTGAACTAGCTCTGAAATACAAAGCAGTAAAGTGACTTGAAATGTATCTTTTAATGTGATTCTGTTTTAAATATACAAGCATCAGAAATCAAGGCAGGATACCGATACTTTTCTTGTAATTTCACGCACATCGTTAGTAATTTTCTTAAAATATATTTCATGAGACTACACTTGTTCTTACCTTTTCAACATAAAAAGTTAATATTTTGTTGAAACAAAGAATACTTTCTCTCGTGCATATTTTATTCGTAATGTTTTTCTGTTCTTTCCTTGAAAAAATCCACTTTTAGATTTGCAAACGCGAATCAAGAAGCACATGCCAGGGAAACGAATTTGAATTAAACAATGTTATAGATTCTTAACCAGTTAAATCAAGTGTTGATCAAACCATTTCCAAGATTACAAACGAATTTGAATGAACAAAACAACATTTGAATCTGAATAAACTCATTCATTGAAAGGCTGGAAAGCGGAGACACTTGTAAAAATGATGGACTCCCTGTTCAAGAGAACCGTACACCTGAAGCCCGATAGTTGAACCGTTATGACTAGCCAACAGTTGTGTCACTATAGTCAGTTACCGGGTAATTGCTAGAGTCTTGATACTGGCATACGCCCCAGAAAAGTTACATTCTGATTCAAAATGCATTTAGGATGTATAAAGTAAACATAGATAAATAGGCCATTTTGGATTAAATGGGTCATTCATAAGGGCATTTTTGATTTAAATAAACTCACATTTTCATCCGTATTCGTCGCCATTTCACTGAGGGTAGCAACCAGGTTAGTGAAGGTTGGTCTTTTCTTAGGATCCTCGTCCCAGCACTTGCGCATCAGGTCATAACTAGTCATAGAAATTCAGAATGAAGAGGTGGTGGTTAAGACTGAGCTCTTTCTTCGATCTACATTGAATGTACAGTGTGTCTCAACAATGTACCCAATTTTACAGTACACTGTACACAGCCATTCAGCGAATAAAGATGCATCCTGCGGATAAATGCTCCGGGATGACTCCACTAATCAAAATGATGGTATTCTTCAGACAAAAGCCTTTCACAGTGAAAATTTGGCTGTTCTTGCGCACTACAAGAACAGGATATCTTGTGCAGTAAGTGATGCTGCTTAACGATCCTTCTATTCAAATCGCATACAAAACCTGAAAAAGCGATCTTGCTGGCTGACACCGACGTATTCGCAATATGACATCAGGCAAACCCCAGCCTACACAGATCGCACCAGTGACCGTTTCGAGTCCTTCTGTGCAGTTTTGTCGCCGTTACACCATCTTAAACTATTTCTGTGACGTCACTCCTTGCCCATTCTTTGCAGGAATCTTTAGAGGTTTGGTCTCTTATTTAATTAAATAAAGATAGAAATAATTACCCCTAATGGAAAAACTTGAGTCTCGGTCTTCGCCGGCCGCTTCTTGACTCGACGAAATAGTGAAGATTTAATATATACAATAATGAATACTAAGGAAATGTGTCCTTCCGCGGGAACAGTCACCGTAAGGAGAAAACACTGCCTAATCACATCCTATCCCCGCATCTGGACACAAGTTAAACTAAGAAAAATGGCTGCTGGATGAAGTAGTAGACCAGTGACTTGTAGAAGCTCGGCTGCACAGCGAAGGAGTGTGTGTACTTGTGAAAGGTGCAGACGGAGCTCTTCTATGTATTAACACAGTCACGAATCGAGGTCGGATTGTAAATCGAGGACGTCCTCAGTTCGCAATAAGGTGAAATTTGAGGCCGCAGTGAGCATTTATGAGGGTCAGCGAAATTTCAAGGCATTTGGAAGCCGTCCTCGGTGTACGCATTTAACACGCCGGGTGTTTAAAAACACCCGCTCGAAATGGACAGTTTCGGCGCATCCCTGGATGGAATAGCGCCCTCCCTAGCTCTCTTGCTACCCTGTCCGATCCGCATTGGTGAGCACAATAAACGTCGCCAAGTGCCGGGGACGCATAACCCCCAACAAATATAAAAGCCTCCAAACTGTCGAAAAGCATCATAGCGTCACCTTGCCATCACGCCTGTGGACTTCTGTAGCCGTTCTGAGATGTAGGTGTCTTCTAGTGGAAAATATGGTGAGTAAAAACGATTTCATTTGAAGTAGAATGTTGAGCATGACCAGACCCTATCTTGGTACGGTTTACTACATCATTAAATACATGGGCCCCAGTGCTGGCTATAGTACCATGCTATTAGTTAGAGCGTGGTTAAAGTGTGGCTGCTATCCACCCCCCCCCCAATTTTGTCGATAGGCTAATGTAGATCTTGCACCGCTGTTCGAGTGAATGTGCCAGTGGAATAGGTATACGTATGCAGTCCGAAAAGCTCAATCACATAATCCAGTTGAACAGGTTCCTTCAACACATTTTTCCAGCCGCAAGTGAAGACTTTTCTGTCGTCCATATGTGGTGGTTCTAGGCCTAATTGTGTTTAAAGTGTTAGTTCAGGGTGAGGGTTTTGGGTGGATGTGGCTCTTGGGAGCCCCGAGACCTGTCCCCCCCCCACCACCACCACCACCACCACCACCAGTCCATACCAAATTAAAAGAAGACAAGCGGCTTAACGAAAATAATGTTCAATTTGTTTTCTTGCCAGCTGACCTGCTCACCGTAAGTGGAGACGTTTGGACAGTATGGCTGATTCGTCCACCGGTTCCAGCAGTAGGCCTACGTCATCTGTTGCTCCAAGTGATGACACGTCTGACGTCCAGCAGAACTGTGGTGTGACCGTAATGCAAACCAGTAATGAGGTTGGCTGCAGGAAATGGGACAAGAAACACTTCTGCTTTTACTGCGATGTACCCCAGGCCAAGCTCCCCCGTCATCTCCAGTCATGTCACAAGGAAGAAAGAGAAGTCATCGAGATCGCCGGTGAGCCCAACGCTGGTGTGCGTAAGAAACTTCTGTTGAAAATTCGCAATATAGGCAATCACAGGCACAATTGTCAGGTTCTTCGTGAAGGTCGTGGCGTGCTCGTTGTCGGGTACAGGCCAAATTGCAAGGTATCTCCCGATGCGTATGGACCATGCGTATATTGTTACGGCTATTATGTGCGTACCGATTTGTGGCGACACGTGTGCCCTTTGAAGCCAGCACCCACTCCACAGACTGACAGCACCGGTAAGAGGGCTCGTGTGGGTGGACGGGTCGCTCACAAGAGTGATTTGTTGAAACCTCCTCCTGTTGGCGTGTCGTTCCAGTTACACCAGGTTCTTAGTCCAATGAAGAGAGATGATGTGGCTTTGGTAGTCAAGAATGACACGTTGATTGTTGAATTGGCCAAGCGTGAATACATGAAACTAGGGCACGATGTAGATCAGCATGGCTACATCCGTAACAGGGTGCGTGAATTGGGTCGACTCGTCCTACAACTCCGAAAGAACACCCAGCAACCAAATGCATCACTCGAATCATTTGTCCATCCGCACCACCTGTCTGATATTGTGAAGGCCGTCCACGATATTGCCGGCTTCAGGGAAGACAAACAGTTGTACGATGTTCCGTCACTAGCGCTGAAGATTGGTTATTCCGTCAAGAAGTGTGCACTCGTCTTGAAAGGAAGTGCCCTAGAGTCCGGCCAAAAACACAAAGCGGAGCGTGCGGAAGAGTTTCTGCAGTTGTGTGAATTGAACTGGCGAGACCTTGTGTCCACACACGCACACAGAACGCTGTACCAAGGAAAACGCAACAAAGTCACCATTCTCCCGACAAATGCCGATGTAGTCCACCTGTCGTCGTTCCTTCATGAAGCTGGCAACCGGGAACTTCAACTCCTGCAGGGTGCTCGGGGCAGACAAATCAGGCCAGTTTGGCAGAAATTGAATGAGGTCAGTCTGTGCCACCTCATCATGTTCAACCGAAGAAGGCAGGGGGAGGTTTCAAAAATGAAACTTGACGATTTCCACAAGCACAGCACCGCCAAACTGGAGGGGGAATGCCTGTTGAGTGATTTAGAGCGCCAGCTGTGCAAGATGTTCCGTGTTGTCGAAATAGTCGGCAAGAGAGGCAGAACTGTTCCCGTGCTCCTAAGCAATGAGGCAGTAGCGTGGTTGAGTGCCCTTGTCGCCAAGAGACATGAAGCTGGAGTAGCCCAAGACAACAACTTCTTGTTCGCACGGTGTTGTTATGGCGGGAGAGGCCACATACGAGGGAGTGACTGTTTAAGGGCATATGCAGATAAGGCTGGCCTTGACAATGCATCCAGCATCCGGTCCACCAAACTCCGTAAACATGTAGCAACTGCATCGCAAATTCTTGCATTAAAGGAACATCAGCTTGAAACTCTAGCCAACTTCATGGGCCACGATCTGCGGGTACATCGCGAATACTACCAATTGCCAGATACTGTACAGCGGGTCACCAAACTGTCCAGACTTTTCCTGAGTTTGGAGAGGGGCAACCTGTCTTCCCAGCAGGGCAAATCCTTGGATGATCTGCATGTAACTGGAGGTAAGGGCACCTTGTACTCAAACCATGTTTCCCATGTTCCGTCTACCCAACGCTTGGCTTCGAACCAAGTCAACCCAACCCAGACTCCCATTTTGTAGGGCATCGTACTGGGCCAGAAAGAATACCTCTCTTCCTATTAAATTCCCCCCCCCCCCGGAAGAACAGACCAGTACAAAGAAAGACGGGGGACAAAAAATCCCCCCCATAAATGTATCTTGCGTCAAGAACTCCCAAAATAATGTTCCATTTTGGCCGTCCATCCCATCCCCCCCCCATATCTCAACACCAAGCAGAGACTGCCAGACACCCGTGCATGTATGTGTGCTTTAACTGATTGATCTCAATTTCGGGTTTACTCTCAGAAGGCTTCACCAGTGAAGAGGACAGCAGCGAGAGTGGGGACAGCAGTGACAGCAGTGAAGACTCCTGCGATGGATCCGTCAAAAACGGTAAGATTTGGTCTGTCTGTCTGTCTGTCTGTCTGTCACTCTGTCTGTCACTCTGTCTGTCACTCTGTCTGTCACTCTGTGAGGCTGTCTGCTGAGGTGTCACCTACATTTCTAATGTCCTTTTCTTGCCTCTACATTAATAGGACAGCTTCCTGGTGTTGCTGCTGCATCTCGAACAAGGGAACCCTCTCCGCCATCGAGACGAGTGAAGCGGCGTCCCTGGACTACAGCGGAGAAGACAGACGTCCAAGAAGGCCTGCGCAAATTCTTCCAGTTGAGGAAAGTTCCTGGCAAGCTGGACATCGAAGCAGCTTGCACTGTGGCACTGCAGACCCGTACTTGGAGAAACATCAAAGACTTTTGTCGTAACACTATGAAGTTGTAGGCAAGTTCAGCTAGGATACGCCACACCAGCCATTCCCTCGAGACATTATACCACATTGATGCAGAACCCTATAGTGGTAGGCCAATAATGCACTCAAATTTTAGCGGCCAAAACAACCAAAAACTTGTGAGTGTTGTCCTCGGTGTTATAGGCTGCACTCACATGGACGAGAAGTCCTCCGTCTGATAGTTTGGAAAGTATGCCCTCCATTTGCAGTGTCTACATGTATACGTGTGTGTGTGTGTGTGTTCTGCATGCACTAAGCTTTTATACTACTTTGCTGGAATGAAGAGCCCTACCCTGTCCATTGAATTCAATTATAAAAGCCACAGGTCTGAACAAAGAGGGGGATTAACCGACCTCTAAAAAGGCCAGGGCAGGACTGGAGCACTAAAGCTGTTCAGGAATTCACTAGAAATCTACCGTCCTGGTTCATTCTCTATGACATCACCTGCCTGCATACCTGCCATCTAAGCGCCCCACCACCCTGTTAAAACCATGGGAGTTGTGTCGGGAGTTGAAAAACTATCAACCAATTGCGATCTATAGTAGATTAAATGATATACCGGCTCGTCTCATCAAAGAATTCGCTTAATAAATGAACTAAGTTTGCCGCTTACTACAGTCATTATGTCAACATTGTCCCCACAATTGAAAACATCCGACCCATCTGCTTAACTGACCATTTCGTAAAGGTCGCTGAAGGTTTCATTGCCAAATGGACCCTAGCTGATATGGAACCATCCTTTGACATACATCAATTTGGCAATCGGCGAGGTATGTCGACATCCCATTGCCTAGTCAGTCTTTTCCACAAAATATACATCAACTCCGACAAAAACCGAAGTCGTCATCAACCATTGTCCTGATCGGCTTGGCCAAAGCATTCCGTCACTTTAACCATACGCTCGCACTAAAGACTCTTCTCTCAATGAATGTTCGCCAGTGTGTTGTACAATTGGTCCCGATTTCCTTAGCAACAGACAACGAGTCCATTACACACTGAATGCAATTAACACCCAAGGAACAAAACTTGGTCTGGTGAGCTTCCTATAGCCATCATACATGATGGCTGCAAGAATCTTATTCGACGCCATTCCCCTGCCATGTGTCAAGTATGTGGACGATATCTCACACTGTACGGTGCCCGACAACACGGACAGCTATCCCCTGTGCAGGAAGCCTTCGAAGACCTCTGTGATTGGCCTCGTTGCTGACAAACTGAACCTGAATCCAAAGAAATGTCAGACCATGGAGTTTTGCCTGGCGCAAAATCCACCACCTGCTCTACCTGCCTATTTTGAAATACGCAGCTCCCATGTGGAACAGAGGTATTACCAAGAAATAATCATCTGAGCTAGAATTCGTGCAGAAACGAGATCCATTTTTGTCATCATTTTCACAAGCTACAAACCCTCTTAAAGAGTACAAAATAAATTTATTTCTCTGTGGTGCCTAGGATCCATTCTTATTTATGATGTACAGCTGTTAATGTGCATTAGACAACCAGAGAATAATGGCCGGAGGAAAACATTGTCCATGACGGGCCTCGACATTCGCGGTTTTCCGATCATTGAATGGGACCATGGTTCGGGCAAGTACAAGTTCGGGCGAGGACAAATTGCCCAATGGACAGCAACTTTTTTCTTAAAATAAAAGTGTCCATTTTTGTGTCCAACAATAGCAGTCAAAAATGTACCTTTAATTTGTTTTCCTTTTCACAAAAGCTTATAAAAGTGGTAAAAAGTATACAGTTACAACGATCTTTTGCATCGTTGCGTACATGTGTACAAACTTGCGTGTTTTAATGCACTCTGTGCATTTAGCAGGGCACCTTTGCACGCAAGGGAAAATGCGTACATAAATAAACTGTAAAATACACTTCTGTCTGCGTACCAAACCCCATAGTTCGCACGTATGTGTATTCTGGCGAGGATACACTGCATTTACTTGCTCCTCTTGAGGTGAGGTCCGGTGGAGGAGAATGTTATGCTTCGAGGCACTTGATTTGACAATTAATGGTTCACTGAGCAGTGGGATGCCTTCGAGGGTGAGGTCACACTTTGTGCAAGAGAGTCTTGATGCCCAAGTGAAACATTTATGGAAGATGGATATAGGTGACACCCTGTCTTGTGATTCTCCTTCACTTTCCATCAACGGCAAGAACGCCGTGGAGATCTGGGAAGATTTGGTGCAGATTGTTGGTGGCCATTAGCATCTCGAAATACCATTCAAGACGGATGGCCATCATTTGCCTGACAATAGGGGCTTCGCAGAGAAGCGACTTGCACTTCTTGGAAAGCACTTCAGTAAGGATCGCAATCTGCATGACGGGTACTCTGTAGGGATGAAAAATCTATTCATCTCTGGAAGTTCCAGAGAGTGAATTCCTAAGTATATTCCTAACCATGACGTTTTCAAGCCAAACAAACCAGAAAAGCTGCAAGTGGTATTTGATTGTGCGGCGAAATGTCAGGGCAGATCTCTTAATGACGTTGTTCTACAAGGGCCGGACTAGACAAATAAGCTAAAGAGAGAAATAGTCAAACAGGTTGTGAGGGCTCATAGAAAGGTTGATGTCCTTGATAGGTTCATCAACAGATACCCCTGCTGGTTACCACTGCGTAAAGCTGTAGCATGGATTATTCGCTTTATGAGATGGCTTGGCGATTTCAGGCCAAACGAGCCGTCGAGGCTGACAGTTGAGGATTTCAGCAGGCTCTCATAAAGTTCGTCCAGAGGAGAAGCTTTCATCAGGAGATCAGGGATCTGCAGGGATGTTAAATAGTTAGAAAACAGAGTCTGGTTTACAGTCTGCGGACTTACCTTGATGGTAGTGGAGTGCTGAGACTTGGCGGCAGACTAAGGCATTCATCCATCGAAGAGGACCAGGAATTCCAAGCTGTTCTATGAAACAACCATCTCTTGTAGTGAGGCAGGTGCATGAGTCATTAGCTGGTCATGGTGGAAAGGAACATGTTCTATCTCTTCTGAGGAAGAAGTACTGGATTCCTCAACCACGTCCTTTTTTAAGTCGAGTGCTCAAAGGATGTCTGTTGTGCAGAAGGTTGCATGGGCGGCCAGAGCTCCGGCAGATGGCCGACCTTCCAGAAGGAAAGGTAACCCCCTGGCAAACATCCTTTCTCCTACGTTGGACTAGACTGTTTTGGCCCGTTCCTTGTCATGCGTGGGCGGAGCAGGGAGAAGAGGTATAGCTGCCGGTTTACCTGCATGGCGAAAGGGCGATTAATCTAGAAATGTTGCATTCGATGGAAGCTGAGTCTTTTCTTGAGGTTTACTGCTAGGAGGAGCATGCCCGAATGCCACTACTCTGACAATGGCACAAACTTTGTCAGAGGTGAGAAGGAGATTGGTAATGCCATCCTGAGATTGCGCAAAGATGACAAGGTCAACGGAGTTCTTCTTTACAAGCAGATAGATTGGCATTTCAATCCGTCCACTGCGTCCAACATGGGTGGGTCATGGGAGCGTCAAATCTTAACGATGAGGAGGGTGTTGGCATCGCTTCTCCAGGGCACGGTTCTTGACGATGAGAGGCTCAGTATGCTCTTCTGTGAAGTTGAGTCTATTGTGAATGACAGGTCCATAACTCCTGTTTCCGATGATCCAAATGAGCTTGGGGCCTTAACACCAAGTCATTTGTTGAACTTTCGACCAGGACACCCAGTGCCCGTCAGGGGTTGAGTGAGTCTGAACGCTTCAGAAGGCGCTGGAAATATGTTTAGCTACTCGCAGAGAGGTTCTGGAGGGCATGGATATCAGAATATCTCCCTAACCTGCAGCGCAGACAGCGATGGGTGGATGAGATTCGAATCTCGGACTGGGCGACTGGTACTAGATAACCAAGCTCCAAGGAACCAGTAGCCTTTGGCCAAGATAACCAGGTGTTGAAATCCAAACAGCCTCAGGCACCTACAACAGACCTGTCACCAATTTAAGTCTCTTGGAACGTGCAAATAACTAAATGTGTAACTTCCAGGTTAAGGTTCATTGTAACATACCTTTTCACATTCTTAACTTCAGTCACGTTATGATTAACCAGTAATTTCAAGTGTTAGATTGGTGTTAAATTCAGCAACTTTCTTGGATATTATTCACATTGTATAATTTTGTAAATGTTCTTTTGTACATTTAAGGAGCCGGAATTTAACGTATCCGAGAGTTGAAAGGTCAAAGGTGAAAAACGTGTTCTAGAATGTACGCACACTGCCACCGCTCACTGTACTGTATTGTGTACAATGTATAAATTCCTGGGTGTGCAGAGGTTGGATTGACCAGATAAACTGCTAGGAGAAAACTGCCGATGATAATACCCAGTTTGGGTTATTGGTCTGCTTTGTAGCAGTAGATGTACAGTACCTTGGCTGTAGCTGTCATGGAACGTACCTAGAATCCGGCAGAGTCGTAAGCGCTTTAAGAGTTTTTGTGAAACTTTGTAGAGACATCAAGGTCCATTGTAGTAGTTCAGTGATGTGTAAATTCCACATGCAGGATCATGTAGGCATATTCAACATGGTGTTTGAGGGGCAATTCAGGGTATAGCAGCTATAGTTTTAATGCTAGTCTGGATCTGCTGTATCAGCACGTTTAGGAAATCAATGATTATTTCATTGTGCATAACATGTACCTGTACTTTGTGAAATTAATTTATATTAATTTCTCAATCGATAAGAAATATTTTGTTTATTTATTTTTTTAGATTAAACCTTGTCAACTTGCCATAACATTCGGCACTTGATGTAGTCCTTTGTGTAGTACTTGCTCTGGTGCTTGGTGAATCTAGATAGATTACCCCGCGCTCATGCACGCAGCCTCGGAATTGAGTACTGGCGTACTTTGACGCATGTTTGCCTGCCTGTACCTTGTGCTAAATGTTAGGAGTAAATGACCAGAGTGACTTGTCCCGGGTAGCAGTGAAGCAGAAAATGCAACACCCTGTGGGGAACCTAAGAACCTAAAAAAGCAAAGAGTCTACCTGTGATCGTCACAGTTGCTTGGCTTAGGCATGCGGTAACCTTTCTTCAGCTTTGCTGGTAAAGATTCGCTACTAATGGTCGGATATGGGGTTGCTCCTTTAAAAAGGAAAATATGTGTATAGAAGAGCTTGGCAAGATTATTTACTTTCAGTGTTCGAAATGGAAAACGTGACCACTCTAGCCATCAGGCTCTGTATTCATTTTTAATATTTTTGTGCGTATTTCCCTTTTTTCGAAATGTAAAACCATTTTGCAATTTTTCTTAGAATATAATTATGATGGTTCATTTTCCCTCCACATATTATTAGTAATACATCCCTTCTCGTTTTCAGAAATAATCGTGATATGAGAGAAACTTACCGACTGTTGCTATTTCCCAAAGGAGAATTCCAAAAGACCACCTATCATTTCGAAAAAATGGAAATCGTTAGAATATTATATTTACAAGCATTGAACGGCAGAACGAGGACAATAAATTACCAACAGTAACAGCCAATGGTCGTATGTTATGTTAACTTTCTCTGAATTTGTTTTTCGTTGTAAAACGTACAAAATTGACTTGACCCTATTCGACCCAGTTAAAGCGAAACAACTTACACATCACTTTGCGTAGTGTATATATTGTGTCTTACAGACTCAATTGCCAACCAGCGCAGTGGAACCCGTTTCTGTAGTAAAGAAAACGGTGTAGATTCAAAATAATGTCATAACTTAAAATTAAGTAACTATGGTCTCCGCACATGCACATATCCAGCATCTATTAAGCCATGGGACTGATGCATTTCAGTGTTACATTCCTTGCAGATTAAACATTTTCTATTCCGTCTCAAGACGAGCACAAAATTATCAAAATGAAAAGTGACAAAGATTCGGTTACAATTGCTCATCCCTTTCCAAATGACCAACTTTATATGATGGACCTGTGGTTTTTGCACCCTGCTTGTGGCCACTGGTCTGCGGCGGAAATACTGCTTTTTCGTTTTTCTTGTCAATTTAAACGTATGCAGCCAATACGGCTGAGGCATTCGGCCCACCTATACTTTAAACCTGTAAAGCCAGAGTTAATCTTGGAATCAACCAGAGACAATCCAAGGATGCCTCAATGTAAAATTTATTTGTTTGACAATTCCTGCTGCTTCTTTTATGGCTGTCAATAACTTTTATGTAAATTAGTGATAAGTCAAAATGTAGTTTGCCACTGTGCTTAAGTTTGTCTTACGTATTCCCATCAGGAAACCTCGATTCAAGCTATTAGACTGGCACTGTGTCCGCGAAACAAGATTATTTCGAGTAATGAAACGGACAGTTCACAACAGGGGGAACAGCAACTTTTGTTAGGGTTGACAGCTCGAAGGGTTAAATTAAGGTATAAATAGTCGGTTTTATATTGACTGAAATTAATACCGACGACATCTGCACGTAGACATCTTCCCCTCTGGATAAGCCAAAATCCGAAACTTTAGCAACCAAATCTTCTCCAACCAGAATATTCCTGGCTGCCAAATCTCGGTGAATCACCTGTGGAACAGAACGGTAAATTACGAGCACCCGTTTGGTAGTGATTGCAACTTGTACAGTGGGATTTGTTATGGAGATACGACTCCTGGCATTCAAGTCAAGGCATGTCACCTTAAGCCTACTTCAAAACTAACACTGCATGACCTTACATTAACTTATGAATAATAGGTGGCTAGAAAAACAACAAAAACGGAAACCCTTAGAGCAGTGAAGCGGTTGTAGAATTTTGTCGTTAGATGAGATGTTCAGAATTTCAGCAATTTCCTGGGAGGATACTCCATGGCTTTTATGTAGGATTTTTTTGTTTTGATTTAATTTTTCTTTCTTTTCTTCTTTTTTATTTAGATTTTTGTTTTAAAGAAGGGGTTAGTGATGCTTTCGTAGCCTTGTAATTGGAGTCACTATATGTACGTACTCTTGCTTTGGCAAGATGCTCCATTCCTTTGGCTATATCTAGAGCGAATTTGACTAGCTGTTCCGCAGACAAGACATCCTCATCTGTGTCTGACTGTGAGCGAGCCGTCCGTAGGTAGCTACGTAGATCACCATGCATAAGGTACTCCAACGCAACGTACAACACACCTTGTAACATATTATCATAGAGTAACCAGAGTTCAGAAAAGCTAAAGTGAAATACATAATTCAAAAGTTTCCCCGCTCCATCATGGTCTGAACGTAAAAAGGTGAACAATTTTAATGTTTGTTCGTATCCAGTCTAAGACAAATGCTGAGTTGTTGAAACAAAGCTGTCAAAACAAGGCAGAAGTTTTACTTTATTTTGCCATAATCCTTTATCGCGATTGCAAACGAATGTCAATGAAAATCAATGGATATTTCTACAGATAAAAGTTGAATTCTTTTAAAGTGAGCACAGGTTCATTCTGGTCAATTATACTAAGTTTCACCGAGATGCCTATTTCCCGTTCATGTTATGAGGTCGTTGTGTGGTCACAATGGCGCCAATTCTATAACTAGAATTCCTCCTAGGTGGAAAATGTTTCTGAAACATTTAATTGAATGAGAAGCACTTACGTAATATCATACTCTTACGTTTAAATGTGAAAAATCAGTAATTTTCTCATTCGGTCTAATAATTTCACTGGTAAAAGGGGTCATACGTGATTGACGTTTCAAAAGATCTCATCTGCCGGACACCTTTACTCCTTTATGTTGTGGGTTTTATTTAGATACAGATCAGGTCCAAGTCATTGATAGATTATTACAAACAAAAATGCACCTTGATGTTGGCAAGCTCCCAGTAGCCAGACAATATTGGAGTGGTAGCCGATAGAGGACATGGTCTTGAACTCATGCAGAAAATCGTCTTTCTCAGCACTTGATGCTTGCTCTATGGATAAGTAAACAAAACGTCGACGAAAATTGAACATTTATTAAATGAATTAAAAGACGAGGAAAATAGTCGTGAAACTTAAGTCTGTTTTAATTTAAATTTGTAATTTCACTCCAGCTCTCTTTACACGTTATCCAAGTTGCCATACCTACATCATCGCAGAGGAGATACTGCAGGCTTGGGTAAAAAAGGCTGCTTCCTTTTTTTCTTTTTCTTTTCTCCAAGCCACTGAAAAGCCCACAGTTGACAACATTTGGATATTTCTAGTTTTCTAGAACACACATTTACTACCGATGCGTTTTCCACAAAGTTACTGACTGTCGTCGTTTATTTTGTTTTAGTTTCAGCACTTACCTTTGAGCATCTTGATAGCCGCACGGGTCACCCTGCCAGAAATCTTCACTGCACCTGACCTGACTTCACCAAAGTTTCCCCGTCCTAGCACCTCGTTATCCAGTAACAGGTCACTCCAAAGAATCTCCCACTTTAAGGCCCATCCCGGAAGCAAAGTACCTTTTGAAGCTGACTCTCGTTGCTTGATTTTACTTTCGTAAGATGCAACTGAAGCCTGCGCGATCCGTTCCTCATATGATGATACAAGCTATAACAGTGAATTTTATTGGGAGAAAACATGAATTAGAGTTTTGGAAGAATTTAAAATCGCCTGTCTGAGAGTTGATGAAAGAGCAACTCAACGACATGTATTCAAACTGTAATGCTCTTGACGCGACGTTAAATCATCAGCATACGACACTTCACGTCCAACAGGACTGCATTTTCACTACATTAATACTCCTTATTTAAATGCCAAGAGCTAGCAGTGGAACCTCTTTCAAACGCAGATGCAAGGGGATTATAAATTATTTCAAATTTAATATGATCTTAACAGGTGGGCAATACAATAGTATATCCTGGTGATCTGCCTTGAAGGAAATTACGAATTGCCCTAGTTTCCTGCTATTTTCTGATAGCCGAAGTGAACTCTTTCGAAACTATCAATTCACTTGCCACAACTGAAATGCTAAACCTGACTTCTGTCTAAACAAAATAATGCGGTAAAAACGCAAGAAACAGATGGTAATTCTTGGCAATTTTTTGACAATCAACATCTTTTGTGCTCAATAAACTAATCTGAAACTCTGTGTAGTCTCTCAAAAGACCCACCATTGCTACGGTCGACTCCACAGCAGCCGTATCCTGTATAGAGTTAAGGGTCAAATTTGCCTGGCCAAGATTTCCCTTGGATCTCATCAGTGAGGAGCAATCCAGCAAAGACGCAAGACACTACAACGGCTACGTTTGTGTCGGGGTCTCTTTTCTTGTTATTTTCTATTACATAAAACGACCAGAAATGAGAGTGAGAGCAATGGTTATAGCCTTAAAATACAACATCGTCCCGACTGTCTCATTTAAAAGAAGGAACAGTAACACCTCTCCCGTTTGTTTTGTTTATTTGGATGAATTTTCTCAGGCTACTCATTTCCTCATAGAAACATGGAATCATAATAACATTAACAACGAACTTTTTTTCGCAAGTAGTCGTGTTTATACTGTGCTTTACCTTTGGAGGAAAGGAATGGATTTTCTGATTTTTGGTTCAGATTCTTGCAGTGAGCCTTAATGTTCAAGGAAAATGCTTTTCCCACTGTACCTGTGTTTGCTGCTTTGCTATGGAGAACGAGAGGGCACCATTGCAAGAAGGTCATCGCAACTTCACCCCGGAAATAGCCAAATGGAAGAGCAAAAAAAATAACCAATAATCACAGACCTTTGCAATTTCCACTTGTCTTGTCCAAAGTATAGCCATCTTTGCAAGTGCACTCGAAACCTTGGACTGTATCCGCACAGTGAGCGTTCTCGTCACAATTATTAGTCGAAGTGTCATCGCATTCGTTAGTATCTGAAACGCGTCGAAGACAAAAAATGTATGAGTGAAATATAAATGGTCGTGGTCTTTTATCGAAAAGGGTGGGCCGGTTCTTTTTACAGTGTATAAAAAATGCCCAATGCATAACATTTGCCGTACAGAATCCAGGTGAAGGGGAAATTGCCCTATCTAGGCATGTTGACGTTGTCAAATTTTCTAGGAATTCTATCCTATACGTCACTTCGTGGTGAAACATAGGAACTGAAAGCTACACCGTTTTAAAAGCTGTACTGCTATCTTTCATGGTGGTGTAAACACATTCTTTTAAGGATAAAAATGCGGACACTCATTTCGGGCATTTCCATTTTGTCGGGTCCCAGACCTAAGACCAGTATACGCCACTTTACGAAACAGATTTGCTCTAGCTTAGTTTTCGACGTTTGAGAACATTCTCAAAACCTTTAAGCAAACAACCCTTAACAGTTCCTTTCTTGGTAATTAACAACTTCATAATATTGCAGAATGAGTGAATTACAATAGAAACAGAAACAAAATGAAATATAAAACAGATACCTTATCATGAGTACAACTATAACACATTGCACACTAAAGTAGAAATTTTGGGGTGGAAACGAGCAGCTGCGAACTATTTTGCTTTAAGGTTACAAGTAATTAGAATATTGTTATAATAACATCTCCCTAAATTGTGCCAGTCCTGTTAATTATATGTATCCACTTTGGCGTCATGTATACAACTAAGCAAGAAACGGAATTGCAAGCATTTTACCGATAATCAGACTCAAGGTTTGAGAGATCAGTTCTTTTCCATCAAAGAACTGACATTTGTACTCTCCTTCAGATGACTTGTCCATGGGGCCGATAGTCAGGTTACACCGCTTCTCAGGAATATCGGGTCCCGCTGTAGTTCCAATGAAATCTACACTTGAAAAATGACACAAACCCTGGATGTCGTTCTGGAAAAGCCATTTTAGTGTAATCGTCTGCTGGTCCACTTTACCGACCACTTTGCAGGCCAAAGTCACGTTGGCACCAGGGTTAGCTACCACTTCATGTCCGGGCTCAACTTGAATCTCGAGAAGAGTTGAAGCTACCACAAACCCTGCATTTAATTAGAGACCCAGGTTTAGGTGCTTCAACTTTTTTTTTTACTTCAGTATTTTCCACTGATAACCATAAGGATAAAGCAGGCATGGAATGCTTCCCGGGGTGTGGGTAACGTATTCACCAGTGTTAGAAATTAACATAGTATTTAATGGTAAGATGATGTTTTCAATCTTTGTTTGTACTAAGTAGATAGTGTAGATAGATTATTTACATAAAATTCAGACCTAAATATGACCACGCTGGGCATATTTTACTCGGATACTAATATGTTTGACTCTTAATGTAGCAAACCCTTCGTCTAACATACACAGGAACACATAACAATGCTTCCTATGATTATACCTGCATTAACTTTCAGCTTTTGACAATTGCCTTTTCTTGGGAAAGCAAACAAATCACGAAAAAGGCAAAAATGAACCCCAAACTTACTTGTCGCATGCTGCAAAATCAACGTGATTGTAGCAATGAAGAATGCCGCCATTTCGCTACCAATGCCCCTTTACAACTGTAGGTCTTTACTTCCCTCAGTCACATGTACATGCTACCATTCTCAACAAACAGAAAGTGATATTGAAACGGACGTTTCCTTGCCGTTGTACCTTGTTTTTTAATTAAATATACGCACTGCCATTTTCCATTCTCGTAATGTATTTCCTTGTTTTTATTTGAACAATTACATGTATTATGTATATTGTACTTACCGGGCCCTCCAAAGTTTTTAACTTTTTCATGGTCGTACAAAACTTTTGGATTTTCAGTATGCGGTTCTGTGATTTCAGAGTTTGCCTAGTATGACGCGGTATCCAATTTTACCCACCTAAGTTTGTCCTGGTACCGGGGAGGTCACGTTGTTGCTAACCGTATGCCGAGTGTGGACGAGCATGGAAAAAACAGTAGCTCGTGTGTCCTTGAATTGCCTCTTAAAGCTGAAGCCCCTTTGTTAAGCTGCAACACTACAACCCACAACATGGTGTCAGACGCTGTGGATTTTTCTTTGATGCGAGTTAGAGCTCTCCCTTAGTGAAATTCCAACGGATGAACTTGCCACGTCAGCGACGCCGTCGAACCACGCAGTTGCCTGTGTGTGTGTACATGTACGCGATGAACGGAGTGGACATGTCATGACATGTACTGTGAATTTGAACAGACTCTGAACTGTATGGACGGCATCGGCATAGGCCTAATCGGTGTGTGTTTGCATTCAGACCACAGTGGATAGTAGTAAGAAGTGTTGGCTACATGTGTGTACATGTATTAAGAGCCATGATTAGATTCTTCTATAATTTTGTGTAGCAACACAGTATTCAGTACAGCTAGACTCGAGTTTGTTTTAAGCAGTTGCACTTAAGTCCGAAGTTTGTGGTGTTCATTGTATCTATTGTATGCTGGGACACAACGCTAGGAGTATGCCAAACCCATCCGAACACACACATATGAGTCGCATTCCTCTCCCTAAGCCTTTGCAGTTGACAGGAAATCTGAAGAAAAATTGGGCGAAATTTCGTCTCGTCTGGGATAGCTATGAGGTCATAACTAACCTTGATAAAAGCCCAGACTGGGTAAGAATTGCCCACTTTATTACAGCCATAGGCCCTGAAGCCTTGGATATACATAATGGATTGCCATTTAAGAGTGAAGATGACAAGAAGTCGTTGAAAGTGATCTTGTATTTGTGGGAGAAATATTGTGTTGGTCAAACAAATGTAACTTACGAGCGGTACAAATTTAATAACTGCTCACAGCAAGGGGAAACATTTGACAACTTCTATGTTAAGCTACGCACACCAGCGGCTACATGCGATTTTGGTGAATTAGCAGATGATCTTATTCGTGACCGCATTGTTTGCGGAATCGCGGATAACGCTACAAAAAAACCGGCCTTTCCAGGAGCTGACACTGCCAAAGTGTCTAGACCTGTGTCGAGCCAGTGAAGCCTCCAAAGTCCATCTGAATGCTATGTCAAATGATTACAATTCTGTTGACACTGCAGTGCATGCCTTATGTGCGAAGAAAGGGAAAACACAGAATTACCATATTGAGTGTCAGTATTGTGGTGGTAAGCACAAATTGGGTAGAGCAAATTGCCCAGTCTATGGAAAGGAGTATAAAACATATGGTAAAGCAAACCACTTTGCTCAGAAATGCAACCAAGGTGCACCACGTGGTACTAGACATGTTAAAACAAAGAAAAAGGGCAAAGTTCATACTGTTGAGGAAACTGAATCCTCTGAAGAAGAGTGCATTTGTAACTAAGCCTGTACACATGCAAATTGACTCTGGGGCCACATGTACTGTGATGCCCGCCCGTTTCTTGCCGCAAGATACTGTTGTAGAGAAAGCAAATCACAAGTTATGCATGCACAATAAAGAAACTATGCCAGTTGAAGGAATGTGCAAGCTGCACTTGAGGAACCCAAAGAATAGGAAGAAATACTTGGTACACTTTGTTGTTGGTCAAGGTCAGGTTCAGTATACACTACTTGGGGCTAAAACTGCTCAACAGATGCGACTTATCAAAGTAGTGTATGATAATATTGCTGTGGTCGAGCAGACACACGCTGAACGTTCCGTGTTGGATAACAAGCGAATGGGACTGAGTAAACGTGAGATACTACAGGAATACACGGATGTATTTGATGGCCTTGGCCGCATGCCAGGCCAAGTACATCTGACTGTCGACCAAGATGCGAAACCTGTGATAATGCCTCCACGGCGTGTGCCAATCGCGATCAAGCCAAAGCTGAAGGCGGAGCTCCAAAGACTGGAGGAAGGCAATGTGATCGAAAAGGTCACAGGCCCGACAGATTGGGTATCAAGCATGGTCACTGTGGTCAAGCCCAGTGGTAAGCTGCGATTATGCATTGACCCGCAACATCTCAACCTCGCATTAAAGCGTGAACAATATCCTCTCCCAGTAATAAAGGATGTGCTTCCACAACTTGCGACGGCCAAAGTCTTCAGTAAAGCTGATCTGAAGGAAGGATTTCTCCAGTGCGAACTGGATGACAAATCGGCATGTCTCACTACATTTCAGACACCACGGGGGAGATACCAGTGGCGCCGTTTGCCATTTGGTCTGTCTCCTTCGCCCGAGTTGTTCCAGATGAAACTGGACCAGTGCCTTGAAGGCTTAAGCGGCATACATGTCATAGCAGATGACATCCTCATAACAGGACAAGGAGAGACACTGGAAGAGGCCATTCGCGACCATGATCAGAACATGAGGAATTTCCTCTCCCGATGCAAGGAAAGGAACATCAGACTCAATAAGGACAAGCTTGAGTTCAAAAGTGACGAGGTCACTTTCATTGGTCATCGTTTGACACAGTTCGGAGTGAAGCCTGATCCGAACAAAGTTGAAGCAGTTTGCAACATGGAAGCTCCTACATAAGTAGAGGAAATCCAACGCTTTGTCGGCATGGTGAAATATCTGGCAAAGTTTCTGCCTGACTTGTCAGAGATGAGCGAACCACTGCGACGTTTGACACATAAGGATGTCGAATGGACATGGACAAAGGAACAGACGGCATTAAACAGTGCGTCATGTCTGCTCCAGTTCTTAGGTACTTTTATCCTGCTGTCGAGGCTGAAGGACGAGGCGATGCATCTGACAAAGGCCTCGGATTTGTATTACTGCAAGAAGGTCAACCAGTCACATACTCAAATAGAGCCCTCACGCCTGCAGAAACGAGATATTTGCAGATAGAGAAGGAACTGTTGACCCAAGTGTTTGGTTTGGAGCGGAACGACCAGTACACATACGGACGGAAAGTGGTGCTGTGGACAGACCATAAGCCTCTGGTGTCCATAAGCCGTAAACCACTTTCAATAGCGCCCAAGCGACTACAGCGTTTGCTCATCCGACTGAAACAGTACGATGTGGACATACGCTATAAGCAAGGCAAGGAAATGTATCTCACTAATACATTGTCTCGTGCGTATCTAAAGAACACTGAACGTTCACCAGTAGAGGCAAAGACAGAAAGCATCCACATGATGGACGATCTGTCCATCTCGACAAAAACCCAGGAACTGATCGTGCTTGCCACAGAAGAAGACACGAGCCTTCAAACCACCAAAGGCTTCATCGCAACAGGCTGGCCCGACAGCAAAGGCCAGCTGCCAGCCGAGGCACGCCCCTTCTTCAACATCCACGATGAACTGACATACCAAGATGGAGTTATATTCCGCGGTACACGCTGTGTCATCCCAAAGGCAGCAAGACCACGAGTGCGCGAGCGTCTACACAGCGCATATACAGGAGTACAAGGCACACTAAGAAGAGCGCGAGATCTTGTCTATTGGCCGGGAATGACTCATAACTTAACAGACTATATCTCAGCCTGTGAAACTTTCAACAAATACCAACCACAGTAGCAGAGCGAACCCCTGATCTCACATAAACCTCCAGATCGACCCTGGCAGAAGATTAGCATAGACTTATACACTGTTGACAACATGGACTACCTGTGCAGTGTTGACTACTTCTCTGATTATTTCGAAGTTGACAGTCTGCCCCAGAGCAAAGACGCAAAGGCTATCATTAAAAGACTGAAACGCTACTTTGTTGCACATGGCATACCGGACACAGTATACTCCGATAATGGACCACCATTCATCTCGAAGGAGTTCGCGGACTTTACCAATGAGTACGAGTTCACCCATGTCACCAGCTTTCCACAGTATCCACAGAGTAATGGCAAAGTTGAGAGCACGGTAAAAATTGCAAAGAGGCTCATTCGCAAAACCAAGGATAGTCATGGGGATATTCACCTCGCCCTGTTAGCCTGGAGGTACACTCCAACAGAAGGCTTAAACATCTCCCTGCTCATCGTTTCTATGGACGCCGTACCAAGACCAATCTGCCTACAAAAGCACAACTGCTGGTACCATCACAACAACCCCAACAGGCCATCCTTGCCCAAAGGCGCATCAAGCAGGCAAAGCAGAAACGGTATTTCGACAAACATGCCAAAGCCCTACTCCATCTCCAGCCTGGAGACACAGTACGCATACTTCCAAAAGCCAATTCCAAACTTTGGGAAAAAGCACAAGTACAGGAGCAAGTCAATATGCGTTCATACAAAATGATCGCAGAGGATGGTCAAGAATTTCGCCGTAATCGGAAGCACCTCAGACGCACCACAGAAAGATAAGTCCCACCCTGCGAGCCGCAGTTTCCATCAGAAGGCCCAGCTTCAGACAATCAGAGCAGCCGGGCTGACCAAACAAACACACGCACGCAGCAACAAAATCCACGACGCAGCACACGTGAACGGAAACCACCAAGCTATTTAATAGACTATGTCACATGATCTTTGGACAAGGAGCACCATCAGGAACGGACTTTATGGACTTTTGGAGTTTATCTAACTACATACCTGTATTGCAAGTTGAAGTATAAAAAATAAAATGGAGAAAAACAAATTAAGGCACACCTCACCATGTAAAAAGGGTATTTTGGAAAACAGGCTAGTGCCTTAGGAGCATTTAAGAGGGTCTGTTGTATTAGTTTAAGTAGTTAAAACATCGGTCCTGTATAAGTAATGTAAGTCCTGATAAGTCGTTATTTTTGTCACGGTTACGTGGGGGTGTTACCACCCTGACGTAGTGGGTCCGCTCAACTTTTAAATTGAGGACAGGAAACTGCTAAGTGATCACAGATTAATCAAAGAATAATATATGTATTCAGTACAACATGATGTTCCGTGATTGCGTTTCAGATTAAATTTAATTATTCAATCCAACAATTATGAGACAGCATAGGCTACACTATAATATAAACATGGAGGAAGATCTAAAGTATGAGTATGACAATAACCAGAAGTGTATTTGTTTATGACGATGAGACTCCTCAAGAGTTGAGAATATAAAGTTAGGTTCCTAGGTGATTGTAAATTAAAATTTACTCAATTCCCAAGGGCATTATACGTTAACTTTTAATAAATTCCCAAGGGCATTATACGTTAACTTTTAATAAATTCCCAAGGGCATTGTGCGGACCCGCCTCTCTCCTCTGAATAAATCTATTGCACAAAATACGCACAACAGTCGTCAGGTCGCTGACGTGCAACAGTCGTCGGTCACACGACACATGCACAAAACTTTCTCTACAATGTGCGAAACTGAAAGGAAGCCAAATGTCCTATTTTGGATCTCATCAACCAACAAAGAAAAGCAAGCGTAGTCAAACGGTTGATGAAAACAAGGCTGCAATGGCAACACGACCCAAACGCAAAATTAAAGTGAGCAAAATTTGAAAGCTTAATGAAGAACGACAACTCACGTTATGTGCCAACACAACTCGATCGGAGAGAGGGAGAATCGCACGTACGCCACGGCAAAGTACGTTGCGCAAGAATAATGCGTCAAAGTTTTGTAGAAATATAACCATTGAGCTAATCCAGCCTCATACATGTATAAATCAAGCAATATGACTAGTTACAAACAACTGACCATTTCATATCCCATCAAGCTCTTTAAATACTGGTTACAAGCATGACAGGGTGGGAACTATTATGACTATTCGGATGGCTACCAAACTCATAACATATTCCAAGATTAGACTTGATTCAAGTCGGTCCGTCACATTTTTGTTTGTTTTATCATTATACATTAATATCATTAGTTAAAATATTGATTAAAAAGATGAGTTTTCCACCGACTTTTAAAAACATCAAGTGTCATTGATTCCCTGACATACAAAGGCAGACTGTTCCAGAGAGAGGGAGCCAAATGCGCCAGCGCCAAATGCTCTGCCTCTACGAGGAGGTCCTTGGAGGGGGGGGGGGAAAGCTCCTGCAGCAGCATACGCAATGCAGACCTCAATTGACGAGTGGGTTGATAACGATGTACCAACTCTTGTAAGTAGGATGGCGCCAGTCCACGCACTGCTTTGAATGTTAGGATGAGGGTTTTGTAGATAATACGCTGAGAGACCGGAAGCCAATGAAGTAATTGCAAGATTGGGGTTATGTGCTCACTCCGTTTGGACAGCAGACCAATCTGGCTGCTGCATTTTGCAGACGTTGCAGCCTCTGTATGTCACTGGTTGGTAGGCCCACGAGCAGGCCATTGCAGCCATCGATACTCGAGGTGATAAAAGCGTGCACTAATTTCTCAGTCGAGGATTTATTAAGATAGCTTGGAATCGAGCCAATTTTGTGGATAAATGCCCATCCCACTCGATATACGTTATCGACATGGGTCCTTACACGCAGATCACCATCCAATACCACACCCAGATTACGTGCCTTGTCACAGAAATCCACGAGTAGATCGCCAATCATAACTGGCGGCAAGTTTGCATGGTCAACAAGACGAGAGCTGAAACGAAGGATTTCATTTTTCTCATCATTGAACTTGGTGACCGCCCAAGCCCTGATCTCACCTAGGCCTACACACTCCTCAAGGCGGTGATTGGCTCTGGCAGCTTCAGTCGGCTTAAAGATCAGATACACTTGCGTGTCATCAGCATACATGACATGGTTGACGTTATGTCTGGCCATGATGTCACTAATAGGGGCTGTGTAGAAGGTGAACAGAGGAGCACCACATACAGATCCCTATGGAACACCCCGTGGCATAAGCTGTGGAGCAGATTCAGAGTCGCCAATAACCTCAGTTTGGGAACGATCTGCAAGGTACGATCGAAACCAGTCAAGGACAGACCCAGTCAAACCGTAGGGATGCTCCAAGCGAGCAAGTACGATGGCATGGTCAATTGTGTCGAATGCAG
Source organism: Acanthaster planci (assembly GCF_054643075.1). Classification (NCBI taxonomy): domain Eukaryota; kingdom Metazoa; phylum Echinodermata; class Asteroidea; order Valvatida; family Acanthasteridae; genus Acanthaster; species Acanthaster planci. Next base: position 3,408,203 of record NC_141796.1, read on the forward strand.
AGCTAAAAAAATCTCTCAATCTATTTCTTACGACCGTAATATGATCGTGAGAAATAGATTGAGAGATTTTTAAAATTCCTTTTCTGTACCTGAAAAATCGGGTGAGTACCGTATCTACGGGTTCATGTAAATAAAAGGGATGTAGTGCTTATAAGCTACAGAAAAAAATATGTTAGTTTTCAAAATCTTACAAACTTTAGCGCAACACTCCAGTGTAAGTCAAATTTTTTGACCGCAGCTGTGTTTGGTTCATAATGCATATAATCAGGATGATTATTGTAGTGATACGGAATTGTATAATACCAGCGACTGGGGCCGAGTCTATGGTGACAGCGTGCTGTTTTTAGTTACATCTACCCGGCATTAGTGGATTTAATGTTTACAATGTATAATGTATACATAATGTATATGGGACGAGGGAAAAAGTCGCTGGAAAATGGTCAGGAGAGTTTGGTGGAAGGAGGACTACGGAAAGGAGGAGAATAAACAGGGATTGACTGGTCATTCCAGAAGGAAATTTTGAGCCTCCGTCTGTAAGACTTCTCATTTAGAGTCTGTTATATTATCATAATCTGAATGTTTCGCCTGGTTGAACCCCCCCCCCGAACATCCACCAACCCATCTGCAGGGAATACGTCAGGGCGGTCAAAAGCATAATGCTACGTCAAGACTCATGTAGGGAAAAAACACCGATTGCTCAATATGGGGACTTCCAGTTTCTAAATCGAACGCGCATTGTTTACGCTCTTTGTGGTTGCACAGCAGTAATACGTTGTACAACAGATCAAACAGTCAAATCGTCAAACAACTTCCCTTTGAGAGGACGGTGGTTATGCTAAGGCTTTGCAGTTGTAGTAACTACTATATTTGCCGGGTAGTTTGTTTTTCTTCACCATTCATATTGACAGGTGAGAGGTGTTGATTTTTTTTGTTTGAGGTTGTTTGTAAAGGTGTGTGTTTTGGTTTTGTTTTGCGCGTAGTTATTAATTTGTAGAAGAGATAATAACCAGTAGTAATAGGCTTTAAACCAGACATATTTGTCTTTAATTGAAATGTCTGTTTTATCAAGATGGTAGACCTAGGAACGATCCTTTTTCTGTAGTGTGTTGCACCCAGTAATAATTTGGATTTGCTGTTAAAAAGCCCATTACATCTTACTCCGTCCTCAAAAAATTAGAAAGCGTGGCCAATCGTGGTGAAATCTTATACATCGTGGTAGGGTCTACTTGGATGCGGGGTCGTGCCAAACTTTTGAGCATACTCAAAAGCTACGCAGCAGCGTATTCAAGTCACAGTGACAGCGTATTGACCTAGAAAAGACAGCATACACGTATTCTGCAAGGAGAAAGGACGAGGAACTGTAGGTTCGTGTTAAGAATGGGCGAGGCGAAGCCACAACCCTTGACATTGTCAGAAATTAACTTTTTTTTTTCATTTATGAGGTCTGGGAATTCCACAATGCCATCATGGGGTCCACGGCTGTGCTGCGGCATCCTAATCATGCTGTCTACAGCCAGACTTTGTGCAGCAGAATATAAAGTGTGCCCTCCCGAATTTGGTGAGAACTCATATTCAATTTCAAGCAAAGTTGTTTCATTAAAACCTGTAGACCTATTTACAAAGCTTAGACAAAATCAGGTGGCTAAAAAAATTAGTTGTAATTTGTTTGACATAAATGTTTCATTTCTGCAGTAGATTTTCCTTTCAATGAAGAATCAAGTTCCTAATATATCAAAGAGGCTATTTTCTGATTTTAAACACGTTTAAGTTTACATTAATGAGACCAACCGAATGTCCGTTAGCAGCTTTGCGTTGTTTTATGTGATTTATTCCACACATTTCAAAGTAGCAAGCCTGAAAAAAATGACTGGTAGACGTGTTTCAAATGTGTAGGCCGTCTATGAAAACTTTTTCATGTAACTTTGATCCGAAAGCCTGCAATCACGTTCGCTGATGTTCTGAATGTACTCACCTTAATTGCTGGCGTGATTACATAAAGTTTGGCCCCCGAAAAATGCATGTATGCATGCTGTCTGGGCTCAGTTCTACATTGCTTATTTAAAGACATTACAAATACTGAGCAGCCAAATATCAGCTGCATGCGTGCGTCAGGCCGACGTCCACGGATGCGAATAATTTCCCTCTAAAGAAACAAAGATACATAGATAGATGTGTAAGTATGTGGAGTGAAGGGAACTTTCCTTTGCCTCGTTCAGCAGTATGACAATTTGTAATTTGTCCATAATAGAACCCGTGATTTTTCTATGTGATACTTATATACTTATATGATATCTTTGTAGCAAGAAGAGAATTTTCAACAGGTAAAAATATCACTTCTTCATCAATGATTTTGCAGTTGAGGGAATCTTGACTTCTGTCACACTGCCCTTTTAACCAATCGGATAAGTACATGTTCTAGTAAAACGAAAACGGATGGGAACTGAGATAGAGGCGTAGTCACGGTCGGCTAGAGTAGCCAGCCTACTGCGTTCTTCAGCATGCGTATGCTTCAAAAGGGAAAGGTGCACATATAAATATTAATTGTTAAGGAAAGCAGGGTTTTTTTCCTCTAATATCTATGTCTGTTGCACAATTTTAACCCCACTTTTTGCTCTTCTTTTTCATGTATTTTTCGCTTTGTGAAAGGAATTTAATTACTGAAAGACGGGCAAATTCTATAAAATAACCTAATTACTCATGATGGCCCAATTGGGGGAAAACCATGACTTCTGGCACACAGCCGACTTCATATTCGAGTAAACCGTACACGGAGGGGACTTTTCCACCATGAAAAAATAGCCTCGTCTAACTTGCATTACGAACAATGTCATAATAGGATACGTGAACTGCCATGTGATATTTGTAAAGGTGCACCTGTGTCGCTTCAGTGACCTCTGTTTGTATTATGTTCGGTTTTTGTGGAACAGCGGTTCCCGAAACACGGCGAAGAAAAGCATTGATTTCACTGCATTATTCCGATTCGAGATTCAACAGTCTTCTTAATTTTTTTATTTTATTGTTTTCTAGGAAGAAGGATATTTGGTTCGAATGTGTCTGATCTCAGGGTAGTGGTATGATATCATTACATGTCGGTACGGAGCCACCATGGATAGTATAACCTTCACTGTATACGAACACCTCCATGGTGATAGACTGATAATAAAAAGCGCTGTCAATGTTGAGGACAATAATAATACTGACATCTAAGGCAGATAGTATAATATCAGTTTAGGGAACTTGAGGTATCCATAGAGTGTTGTTCAAAAAGCTATGAATCCAAGCAAAATGTTAAAAATGTCTCCACTGGAGTATGTAGGTTCCAGGTGAATTTGGATTAGCTTCTGATATTTGTTTCTCTAAAATATTTGTTGTCCATTTCCATGTAGTTTTCGCAGGCATCCTAAAGGGTTCTCCACTGAAGCATCTTTGGCAGAGTTCGTAAAGTCTCTAGCATACTGGCAGTCTTTATTTATATCGATGTAGTTGTTACAATTTCTCTAACGATATTTATTAGGTGACTATGAGCTCTCACTTCTTGCCGTGTATCAAAATCTGAATGTGGCTTGTAATTTTTCCTCGGTGGTGAGCCCGGTTGAGGTGTCAATTTAAATAACCCCACATGAAGGAATCAAGAACACAAGCTGTACAGTTTAGAATCAATTGTATTATAATATTTACACTCTACATCATCTGTAGATTCACATATGTGAGCTTCAATTACTTTGCAAGAACTATTACGAAATAATTATGTTTCTATCGTATGCGTTTTCTTATTCAATGCCCATTTCTGCCTGTTATCACTTCACAATACTATATTCGGGACGTTTCCAATGTCGAAGTTTCTTGTCTAACAAACTAATTCAAATACAGGATTCCATCGGCTTAAAACTGCTACTGCATTTTACGTATTCAACTTAACACCCTCACAATGTAGCACAAACTGGTTGCAATTATATGGGCTGTATATAACATGTATGACTGCCGACTCGCTACGGACGTGTCACGCAGTTTGTCTATAGCTTCAGGGTAGACTGCGTCTATTCATCCATTCGCCATAGGCATGCAGAGCTTCGATCAGGCAGCTTAATGTAGCCGGTTCGCCTACTTTTTTTTTCTAGGTTAGGGATAATAATCATAAACGGACGGGGTTAACTGCAAGCCCGATCAGATTGGTAGACACTTAGAAACTTATGTGCTAAGCTAAATGTCGAGTTTTACTTTCCTATTATCAAAACATCCTCCAACCAACGAATTCCCCACCAAGAAAAAAAGAGTCAACCTGCACTCGGTCTGATTGCAATTCAGTTATGTCTTATGCTGAAAAAGTTCTTGTACCTATTTATCATAATTCCCCCCACCTTCGTAGACGAAAAACGAATATGCAACGGTTAAGATACGCCCATTTTCGTATAATTACCATTGATCTCCATTACAGTATATAGACTGGATAGGACATCGCACATTTTTTGTGCACAAAATGCGCGGCTTCGGGAGGGAAATATGATGCTGTATGCTGTGCATTCTACTCAACATAACCTTTTTCTCATGGGATGATGGCTAAGCCCTCGGCCTCCCTCCCGAAAACAGGCCAAAAATAAACAAAAAATGCAAGAATGTCATTTCCGGAAATAACTGACCATTTTGTTATTAATTAATCGAAAGCGATAATGGGTTTTGTGTGTGTGTGTTTGTTTGTAATTCTTTTTTTTTCACAGCTATTGTCTACGGTCTCGCTTTAGCAGTATTTTCACTTTGGGTCAGTTCAATCGTGATTTGTTCAGTGTGAAAAATAGAGATATTTCTATAGCGCAATAGAGATATCTGTATTAAGTTCCCGTTTACGAGGTCAGCAGGTCGCCCTCGACGTTTTGTGTTTAAAAATCTATTATTGTGAGGGGTTTTGAATCCGTGTCTGAGAACTTGTACTCCCAGGGTTGTTTACATTAGGAAACTTTAAACAGCCTTTGTGCGTTAGGCTACAATGACCTTTCTGTTGACCTAGTGTGCGGGACCGGAAACATAATAGAGATATCTCTATTAAAACAGGACGTACAACAGAGATATCTCTATTATTAATAGAGAAAGTGGTTGCTAAGATGATAAATTATTTCCATTTTCAATCGACCACTTGGTCTTTTTTTTCACTAACACTGCATACGACAGGCCAGAACCTCAACTACACAATGCAATTAATTCTAGGAAGCTAGAATTTTTTTGTTCGACTTTCATGAGTTATATTTGATACTTCTGCGCAAAGCGATCTGTACGTGTTTTTATATGCACAAAACCGAACCGGCCACGTACCGTGTACGGTACGCTGCGGCCTGTTACGCGCGTACCGCGGCGTAGATGCACATGCACATGAAAATTTTCGATGGAGCCGGTGTACATGTTCATGTGGTTCATGCGTGTATATAGTACATGCAAAACTGAGGATATAGGCGGTGGATTTCAACATTTTCGTGCAGTTTTATAAAAACTGATAGACCTGGGTTTCAATAATAAACTTCATGTGAACTTACTGTACTTTTCAGTTCGTCTTTCGTTCCGGAGTCATTGAATTCTTATACTCTCGCAAGGCCGTAAGATTATGTGGGATGAACGGAATCGGTGCTGAGTTAGGTCGATATGCAAACGCGTCCGGTCGGGAAGAGAAAAAAATGCGCAAAACCGTCAGCAAATCTAAAACCTTCACACCTTTCTCCACCAAGCTCACTTTTGAAAAATTCAGAAATCGCCTCAAAATGTAAAAAACAAACTAGCGCCTACGAAAATAGCTTTCACAAAAATTACTAGTTTGGACCATTCTGGTACCATTTCTCAATTTTGTTTTCAAAAAACACGTAAGGAAAAGGCCTCATCTTACCAAGAAAATATTTCGGGTAGGAAGTTTTATTTCCAAAAAGTGAAAATAAAGACGTAAATTCCATGAAATGAAGCAGCTGTTTGCCTGGCACGAATTCCCATGGCCATCATTACGCATGCAAATGACCCCCAAACGGGACATGCGCAGATAATAATTTCCCTCTGAAACACACGTGGGCAGCGTTCAAAGAGCGAATGGCATGCATGTTCGAGAAGATATTCCTAGCCTCAATACTTCAAGTGGCCAAAAGCACTGTTCTCAAGTCAGGAGTAGCTCGTCTCAGAGTAAGCTAAAACCAGTGGCCATCTAAAATTAAAACGTGAACCAAACCTTCAAAGTCTTTGACGAAATTGTTATCCTGGAGGTCGGTAAATGCAATATTTTAAAACTTGGCTACATTTACACGAATTCAGCAACTTCATGCCTTTTACGAGAGGCTGATGAGGTCCAGACTTTCTACTTAATTTGTACAATGTATGACTCATATTTACACCACGTAGAACTGTGTCATAGTTAAGTCTACAAAATCACGAACTTTCTCTCTTTTTTCCAAATATCCTTTTTTGTATAGTTTTACAGCGAATATAAGCATACCATAACAGTGACAGGAATGAATAAACTGAAAAGAAAACACCTGTTTTTTTCTTTGGCTTGTCTTCAAAGGGTGGGGATGATGCGATCGGGACAGAGAGTGATGGGTCGCCGACACATTTGGCCAAAAAGGCAGGGGTCGGGGCCGATCCTCATTGTCAAACCATCGAAGTAGTTAAACCTTCAGAGGCTAAGGTTTCTTTCTACCCTCACTTGTCTCTTGGCTCATCTACCAAGAAAGCTAGCAGCCAATCAAATTGCTAGACTTGTTTTTACATCGTTCGTACCTCGATTCCCAAGAGGGTAGACCGAGCCGTCGATTGGTGAAATGAAATGAAGTCACGAGAGGGCGCAATAGAAATCGGCACGCACTGCATATGCTTGATCGAGTCCGCTATCGAGTTCTGCCGTCTTGGCCCAAGACTACAGCCCGGGCAGTTCAAAATCCTGTGTCCTTTCTCCATGCTGTAGGTGTTATTGTAGGGTTACAAGTTTATGGTAAAAACGCTGGCGCATCCAGGATTTTTTGGGGGGAGGGAGGGGCTCAATGAAGTTTTGTTCTTATCGCCAGGGGGTCTACTACATGCATTTGTAGCCATTGGTACTAAGCAATAAGCTGGTGCTTAGAAATGGTTGTTTGCAGTACCCACTGCTACATCTTACCAGCTCAAACCAGCCAGCAGACCCAGGGAAGCTTGGTGGTCGAGTGGTTAAATGTGTATGTCTGCATTGGTCACGTATGTTTCCCCGCCGTAGGCCGTGTGAATTTTAGTTCATGCAGTTGCGCATGCGCAGAAACCTTCAGTGTGCCGGCGGCTCACAAATTATTCTAGCAGACGACGAAAGTGATATTTTCTTGTGTCAGAAATCCTACAATAAATTGTTTGCCATTTAATAATAAAGCCACCGGAAGGAGTACAATTCGGCAAGTATGTGAAACAATCATGACAGATCTCTTAATCTGTCTGAAAGGAAAGTATTCGAAATGAACTAATTCAAAGAAAAATGAATTTTCACCAAAAAAAAACTCATCGAAATCTCGTGCGAATTTTGTTGAAAAGCGCAACATTTGAAACACTTTTGGAAATATTTCTCCAGTTTTCCTAAAGAAAATTGCCATACTGCCTAAAGGACCAATACGTGCTGGCATCGTTACGGGTATTTTGCAGCTGCCAAGAAGTCAGACGTTTGAAAAAAACGCAATTTTCTAGACAACCAAACAAGTATTGTTTACGCGAAACACGCCACAAATCGGTACTTCTAAGACACTAGCTACGTCGTGCTGGTACATGTACAGGGTGCCTGATCGATGTCTGGGGATTACATGGACGAAGCCTTGTGCCACGGGTTGGCAATTTACCCTATCAAGGCGGAATGCCAGCACATGTATTTTGTATAGCGAGCATCAGGCCGCCATGTTCTGAGCTCAGACGCCGACAATCGACAATACAATGTGCGGTGTAAGAAAGATGTGGTAAAATGTTTCTGTGTTGAACTTCGTCGCGCGCGCCGCGGAGTCGACACAGTACATGCAGTATCCAGTTCGTAAGTGTCACGCCACTTCAGTTTAAACAAGGCCCACTGCACAAGATACACGACCACCGCAGGTACGTTAATTCGCAGTAAATGGCCGTTATTTTTTCTTTTGATTTTATGTGTCGAGTCATCCTGAAAGACTCTTTAACAAAAATTTGCAGCCTGAAAAATCTGAATTCAACATACCTTTATGTATTTTGTGTCTTGACTCCTTACTTTCAATCGTGTGATCGTGATACGGATTGAAGCTGACACGTACATTATTGTTTTCAAACGTGGAAGTGCGCAGATCGACGCTAAAAGCGTCGTATTGGGATCCCTCTATTGGTCGTCCACACACACACAGTAGCATATGCACAGCATGCAAAATGGGATTTCCGAGTTGGCAATTTAATTTTAAGGGGGTAAGTGGCGGCGGCGTTCCATGTGTGTGAAAAAGTATACCGGTTACACACTTCATGCAACTGTCATCTCATGCATAATTCACGGTAATATCTCTTACGGTTGATTTTGACCGAGTTTGAAGAATAAAAGAGGTTTTTATTGTAACTTCCGGTCTGATGACGTCATCAGCCTCAAACTTCACACACGTGTTGACAGGGTAAAGATAATCATCTACGTCAATTTTCAGGTGATTCGAACAAACTTCGCCACAGACATCTATTCAAAACTCATTTGTACGATTTTTTGACCTGTCGCTAGAGGGCGCTCGATCTTTAAGTGATATCATCAGTAGATGATTTGAAGAATACAACACCCCAACAGACTAACACCGTTGAAAACAACTTGATACCTATTACCATTTTTAAACAATACACCACTTCCGGTTCGACCGCAAGGAAGGCTCACGTGATTTGACCTACACGTGATGAATTCAAGACCACATTTTATCCTGCCATTTTCTGCAAACAGAATGTTGTGGGAGTCCACGGTGATTTTATATGGATGTTTATAAATTTAACGGAATATGTAAATATTCAATATTAAATAATAAATCACTTGAGACGTCATCATGACGTAAATATTTCAGTATTATCTTCGTTCTATAGTCAGTGCTTGCTGTAACTTTGACGACGATCAAGGATTACTTAAGTACCGAAATAGTGCCTCGAAAATGTGTACAAAGTTAATGGGCTGAAATAAATGTTTAAAAATGAATAATAAATCACTTGATGACGTTATCATGACGTCACGCTTCGCGGCACATCTATGCAATACTTAAGTTGCTGCGGAGAAAAACTGTGTACAAAGGCATGGGCACAAGAAGAAATAGAAGGAGAAGAAAAAAAACCGATCAAAAAGAATGGTCTTTTCGCAAAATGCGAAAAAGCCAATAAAACCGCACAAGAAAAGGTCAAATTACTGTCACGGTACCCTTTTTCCAGTCAAAGGGGGGGGGCACCACAGTCAACAAATTTGACACCCCCCACACAATGAAACTACTCAGACAGCTGTATAGACAGCTCAGAGACACACCAGAGAGACCGACCATTGATATAAGACAGGCCCAGGCTTGCCAAGGCACTTTCTTTGTCAATAATCCCCTATCAGCAAGTGGCTGAAATATTTACATACAATCCCTATGGGACTATATGCGGCAAGGAATGAGACCGAGAGAACCCCCCTGCTTTGTGTTGGTCATTGTCTCGCAGGAATCTGGGGAATTCCTTTCAGACATCTTGGGGGATGTGTTGAGTAATAATAGTCTGGAATGTGTATAGGGATAGGACATGTTGGGGGGATACCCCTCGGTCTCATTTCTTGCTGGGTATACATGGGACTTGGCTTGAGGCTGGCTCTAGAAAAGAATTACTCAGCTAAGGGGAAGTCCCTATGTTAAAAGGTGACTAAACTAGGCTGTTCAGCATCCACAGAGGTACAAATTAACAGGAGGGTTTGAATTTGACCGAAAAAAATAATTACGTAATAAGAAAAAATTGGATCCCTAGTGTACCAACTCTGCGCGCCGCAAGGCTAGAGGACTGAGTGGTGGCAACGAACCCCCTCCTTTAACCCTAAAAAAAAAAAAACCTTCCAATACACATGGGCACGCTGTTTGTCGTCCGTCCAGTGGGTTAGAGGATTACTCCCGTATTAACGGCGGACAGCTACATTTGTTGGATGGTTTGGTTAACTGCTACTCTACATTAAAATCTAGCTCGTTGACCATTAAAAGGAGGGGGATACCTTCTTTTGGACCTCTATTTGTCTTGTGGTCCACAACAAGGTTCGTTAAACATCATTTCTTCGAGGAACATTTTTCTTGTACAAATAAATGTGTAATTGAAAAGGAGTAAGATAATTTGGGGGCTCCCAAACAAGTTCTATTCGTAGTATGATGTTCCTGGCGGACTGTTTATTATCATGTGTGGTGCTTTTTCCTCATAACAGCACGGATACAAAATGTAACTAGGGAATCATTTTCTAGACTACGTTTTGTGTCCGTTGTGCTTTTCAAACGTGAAACGAACTTCCTTTATTTGCCGTCCCCTTAAATGTACAAATTCTAAATTTGCATCCGTTGAATATGGATGATTTGAGTCTAAACCGTCTGTCCATAATGTAAGTACCTTAAGGCTATTAACATTTCTTTTCCCATTGACGTTTTATCTGATTTTAATACTGACGTGGTTCGTTTTTTCCATGTCCATCTTTACCGTTGTTTATATTCTGTTATAACGTACTTCGTTTACAGGTATTCGTAACCTGTTGCCGGTTCAGTTTATAATTAACTTCCTGCAAAGAACTGCTCTATTGTCCAGAGGGATTCCAAGCAGCATTCCGAATGTTTCTTAGGGAACCTAACCGTTTTAACTTCCTGCAAAAAACTGCTCTATTGTACAGAGGGTTTCCTTGTAGCATCATGAATATTTCTTAGGGAACCTAACCGTTTTAAAGAGAGACATGCTTTGCCCAAAACAACACTGTTTTTAAATTCATATTTGATCAAAATCTACCTAGTTAACCATGCCAACGAACTGGGAAAATCATTGTGACAAAATCAGTCACATAACTGACAATAATAACGAAATTCATCGAAACCGTGTTTTCTTCTTTCCAAAGACTGGAATTTGTGCTCCATAAAGATTGAGTTAAGTAATTAATGGCACAATTCACTCCACCTTATTTTGTTTCGTTTTCACGAAGGGATTGAGTCTAATGGTGTAACAAAAGCGTAGCTGGGTAGCTGCAATCAAAATGCACCTTTGTGTCTCAGTTAATCTTATTTTTACTTTCCTTTCAAAATTTCAAAGGGTAGTTTAGCTTTTTTGTTGTTTTATGCGAATGAGTATTTCCATATTCATATCCGAAGAAGCCTCAATTTTACACTGGTTTTTGAACAAAAACGTTCCGCATTTTTGCAGGTTTTGTGGACTCAGTTTTATTTTCTTTGCTGTATTCAAGCAACAAGAATGCATCAAATCCTTCTCTCAGAAATGGTTTCAGTTAGTAAATTCTGCGTTCACAGTTGAAATAGAATCACCTATGCACTGAACCATGTCTTCCCTAGATGACTTCAGAGCGACAATGTCCTCAGTTTTCCTGCAAAGCGAGGATAATTTTAATCGTTTAACAAATCCCTCGGAACGGCAACGCCAAAAAGGGGACCTTTTCTCCACGCGGAGAAAATCATCACCACATCCGTTCCTGGAGTCCCCAGTCATGCATGAACCTGGACGACTGTTTTATGGTAGCCAATACAACTGTACATTCCTCAGGGCCCCTCTCTGACTACATTTAATTATGCTGATGTGGAAGTACATTTGTAACCACGCCCCTAAAATAAATCCAAACTGCGAGGGGATTTTTTTTTACTGGAAGGGTCACTTCCCGGTCATATATGGGCATCATTGAGATGCTCATCTTTCAAAAATTCTTACTCTGCAATAGTTAGGGTCCAGTCAGTGGGAGTTTACAGGCTTATGGTGTATGCATCGGGTGAGGATTACATGAAATCTTTGCCGAATTGCTCACTGGAAAAAAGATATGACCATATTTGGTGATATAAGTAGACTTTCATCCCCGTGGGGTTGCCAGGGTTTTAAAACCATGCATTTTCAGCGCATTTACTCAAACAGGAATGTAAACGAGTTTTCATACACTGAGCTAATATATAAAGTTGAAGAAAACTTCTGTGTGAAAAAAATCATTGCAGCTACACTTTAACATTAACAGGAATTGGTAAACAATTTCAACTCTTAACACCGAAAAGCTGATAATTTTAGGAGTGTCATCTATTTCAGTGGGTGACGATGAGACTATCCAAACGTTCTTTTAATTGGTGAATAAACTTGGATAAGGCAAACGGGTTGAATAGTCAACCTTTCGATTGGATTGCTGAATAAACCTGAATAAAGCAATACTTGTGATCAGTCAAACCTATGTACAGGTGCGCAGGTTACAGTGTCTTCAAACAATGCATATGTACAATGAGAAAGTGATATTTGCTAATAATGTCTGACACAGTTTACATATCAAGTCACGAGACAGGTTTTGTGAGTCTTCCGGACCGAAGCTTAATCGGATGTTGGAGGACTGGAATGTGTTGAGTAGGCAAGAGAGGGTATAATCGGTGTGGGTGGGTCTGTTGAAGGCGGTACTTTAGGGACAGCTGACTTTGGCAGCGTCTTGGCATTACTGTGAGAGCTAGATTGGAAGTACAGAGGCGCATCAGAAACGTGAACGTGTTAACCAGGACGGAGATGACAGCGGTTTTGTCTGTACTGCCTGCCGTCTGGAGAAGTCACGCTACTATTGGTCCTCTTCATTGCTACAGCATCTCCGACGTGAAGGGGTGGGAGTTCGTTCCTCCCGTGGTTTGTGCAAGTTACAGTGGCTTGCACTTTTCGGTTTTCTAGCTGGATGCGATATAACTGTCCTTGGGAACAAACTCCGAAGACACATCAATTAGCCCTGTGTTGGGCAAGGATAGTTGACATGCCCTCGGCGGAAGCGTTGCATATATTCAGCATGCCAAGATATGGGTCCTCATGCGTAGCTTTTCATTTCAGGAAAAGTCGCTTGATTATCTTCATAGAGGCTTCGGCTTCGCCGCTTGCTTGCTGATTTCCTGGTACAGGTAACCAGTTAGAGTCGACTTTGCACTTGAAAGATGTCAGAACTCAGTTTCTGCCAAGGTCCAGCTGGTATCTCTGGCATGGAGGAGGACACTCTCAGGGCTTTCTTTCCACATGTCCGCACGATTTAACATGCTGTTGTATGTCTTGCAACATGGCAGACCAGAAGAGGAGGTCTTGCTCGCGACGCAGACAGGTGTTAATGTCTGGATGACCGGCATAATATCTTTGCTTCCTGTCATTGTGCATTTAAAAAGGCATGACAACTCAGTCGCCATGAGGGGCAATGCCGTCTTGGACAGTCAATTCATCCTGGTAGTTGAGGTACAGATGAAGGGCTGCCAGGAGGCTCAGTTTGGTTTCAGGCCAACCATTCTTGATTGCGTCCATGATGCAACTCAATGTTTCGTCGGTCTCAGTGGGTGTGTGCATTTGGGACAGCCGGTCAGCAGAGAAGCGGTGTGTTCGAGGTTGTCAACGATGAGTTTGTCCTCTGAGACCATGTCACTGAGTGGTGCACGTGACCGAGCGTCGAACAGGTGACGTTCCTTCCTAGGACGGCAGACAGGTTCAAAGTTGTATACTTTTTTTCAAGCATTAGGGATTGTAGGCGTTTTTAGAGACTCGGACAGATGCTCCTTGCTGATTGCAGTGAGCAGTTTGTGGTTAGTGACGTCGGTGGGGGTCCTCCCATGGGTACACTGGTGAAACTTCTCTTTGCCAAGAACGACTGCAGGCATTTCTTTTTTGAACGCTGCACAGTTTCGCTGGCTGGATGTGAGAGAGCGAGTTGCAAAGGCAATTGGCTTGCCTTCCCGAAGCAAGGTAGAACCAGTGGCATCATTCTCAAGGGTCCATTCTTTGGACAGTTCAAAATAGTGGAGACTCTGGGTAGATGTGATGGCCTGCTAACCTTTGCGAATGCATGTTGCTGAGAGGAAGACCACTGCAAGGGTACACCATGCTTCGGAAGGTTGAAAGGAGATGGGCTGGCTGTTAGATTGGGTAAGCCTATGTACTCTGCTAGAAGTTGACAATACCCAGGAAACGGCCTATAGGAACGCTCGACATTTGCCGGGGGAGGGAACTCAGTGATGGCGCTAACCTTTTGGGGGTCAGTCTTCAGACGGTCGTGGGAGATGACGTGGCCCATGAACGAAATCGTCTCTACACTGAGGTGAAGTTTGATGCCCTTCCCAAAGCACCTTTGCATGTTCGTCATGTTCATTCAATGCATGTCTTGCTTGGAGGGCTATTGTTTGAGTAGCATGGAGCTGGGGTTCCTGAGGCTTGCCTCTTGCCTTCAGACGGGAAGAGGACAGTTATGGTGTCTTCCTGCATGGCTTGGGGAAGCCGGATACATTTCAAAAGTTTCATCTTCTGGCTGGTTATGCAGGTGAAATTTGAATCTTTCGCACGTTTCATAAACTTATCCAATGGCATAAGTGTCGAAGTCCTCAAATATATCCTTGATTTTTCAGTTTCGTCAGGTGGGTCAAACTAAATAAGCCATTGTACACACAAAGTGCATCATCGCCAAGGGAGAGCAACAACGCTGCAACCTGATACTGATCTGGCTGCTTGCTGAGAGAAGCCAAAGTGGTGTGCAGTTGCCTTTTGTTTGAATACTTTTTTCCGTTTTCAGTAGTATTCTGATCGATACAAAGAGTGTGAGTAGAGGAAAATCTGAAACACTGGATTTTAGAGCGATTACAGGCATTGCTCTCTGGGCCACGGCCGCCGCAGGGGGGGACAGGGGAATCCATGCCAGCCATAGTACAAAACTCTGTCTTATCGTGGACAGTTCTGAGGCTATCTGCACGCCAAACTTTGCATCGAGCGAGGGGTCGATATCTGCTGCCACCATTTTCCGTGACAACACAGGTGGAAACAGGTCTTTTTTTTCAGAGAACACACAATTAATGGAGCTACATGGCGCTACATAACAACTTGCAGTACCTAGAGGTCAGGCGTCAAGCGAGTTAGGGGGTGCACCCGTAAAATTAAATTCCCATAGACACCAATGATCAAACCTTATTTCAAAATTTTCTTAGAAATACAACTCTCAAGAATGTCCAGCCTGCACAAACAATAATGTTCGACGTATTCTCTTTCATTTTCCTTTCAATTTTTATTGGGTTGACTTGTGAATTTTTGAGAAATTCTCACGCAAAACAGACCACCCCTAAAACGAAAGAAATTTAACTGCCCGGAAAAGTATCCTTTTTCAAATTCACCCCTCTGCAAAATAGATAAATACTGCCAAATTTCTTGTCTCCAAATTGCTCAGAAGTGGAAACCCTGAGTCCAGGTCGCATATGGTTGTGACGAAAATACCCTCTCCCCTATTGTATTAGTGAACAAGGCCAGTGAACTTAGACCAATGGAATACTGTTTGGGATCATCAGCGTGTCTGGAGCTGTATTGCTGACGCCACAACAGATAGTTATTTCCCTCTGTCTGACTTTGTTGTTATTGGGCTGGCCAGGCGTGGCAGGGCTAAGCTGAGGCCACTTGTTGACCTGTTGAGACATGTGAGATCGGCCTTGCGGGGGAAAAATAGAATGACCAAACACTCATGCTGTGGTGCGTTTTGCCATCCGTTGGCTTGCGTTGTATTGAGAGAGAAGGGTGAAAATGTTATTTATTATGGGTCCAAGATGCAAAGTGCCCCCCACCCCAATACGAGCCACGCCCCCAAAAAGGACTTTTCCCCCCAAAAATGCAATTACAACCTGCCTAGGAGGGTTTCCGTCGGATTTAATCAGAGAGAAGTGGGAAAATGTAATTTATGAGTCCCATTTTACTGCAGAATATGTGTTACCAAAGCATGGTCAGGGTTTCACATTGGTGTTAGAAATAGCAAGGTCTAACACCGAAGGGTTTTAATTAATTCATTAAATACACTTCAACAAGTCAGGAAATATACAAGTTTCTCAGGTGTTCAAGACACATATCAAAAGAGTAAGGTTCACTTCTCATCTTTCAATATCCTTTCAATTTGGAGATATCCAGATATAATCACTCATCAAAACTGTTATGAGTCCGTCGCCATTTTGAAAATTAATGCTCACACTTCATTGCAATCAAAGCAATGTCGAGTGTCCAGTTTGGTTTAGGTTCCATGGTCCTTATTTACAAACCATCCAAGCCACGCGTCATAAAATGCTCAAATAGCAGATGATTTTACAGGCTGCCATTTTGATTCTGTTTGCAAAGGCTATTTTGGGTCAATTTATACTGGCCTGGAACCTTAAGAGAATATAATCAATCAACACTTGCGGATACCTTTACAAACTCTGTGTAATAAGATTTCATTGTTTTTGTTGAAAGTTTAGTCTGACACCATATCGCAAAATTTTCCCCTTCGTTGAAACGGTCATCACAGAATCTAAGCAAACCCCGAGAAAGTTCCGGGATACAACTGTGGACATAAATGCGCAGCAACAATGTGAAGTCTAAGGTGGCGAGGCTGCTCCAGTAAAGGCCCATTTCCACATATATCGCGCGGGATTTTTGCTCCACTTTAACGATTTCTGGTATCGCGTGCGTGTGTGAATGAACCCTAGAGCTTGCAAGAGAGAAGAAGTATAATTTCTTTAGCAAAACCAATGAAAATGCAGACCGGATTTGGCACATTTGTCCAATGCAAGAGATGCCAACATTGACGAGAACAATTTCCATTGCAAAAAAGTCTACGTTCCAGGTAAAAGAAGTAGGAATGGATTAGCTGTTAACATTTAATTAAGTCCTGTATTTTACACGAGTCTATCAAGGCACTTTAAAGAAGACATTCCTAACCACTATCAGTGATTCCTCAGTAAGAATCCTATTTACTTTAAAGGAACCAGGGAATGCTTTTTAGAATCAGTTTTGTTGTGTATCTCTGTAATCTTCCTGCATGTATGGAGACTGTCTGATTTTTCTGAGTTACGTAAACTGAACGGTGCACTTTTTAAAACACTAAAAACTGACCGAGCATTTTTGGACAAGTGAGGGCGCTTTTGCATTGATGTAAATTCAGGAAGACATGATCCAGATTGCATGTTTTCACGTTTAAACTGTGAATCCCAAATTTGCTATCTTGGATCATTTCTGTGAATAGGATTTTTGCTGGATTATTTCCACAGCGGTAAATTGCCAAAGAAAATAAATTCTGCCATAGCAGTAGTTAAGAGACATCTAGAAATTTTCTGTGCACAAACCAGTGCAACATTGAGATTCAGTGCCTTGGTTGACATCATAGTTCTGCTCATGAATATGCAAATATGCATTAACATAAAAACAAAAAGGCATCAAAATATTGGTTAAAATTGCAAAGCAAAAACTTAAAATCAGGTAACTGAAATCCCAAGATGCAATTTCTAGGGCTTTTTGTAAAATTCATAAAAAATATTTCCTGGTTTCTTTCATCGTATTCTTCTTGACCCCAATTAATGGGATCCAATCATATGACACTGTAATCAATACTTGCATTACACACTACAAATAAGTGAAAATCAAAATTTTCAATATGTTCAATAAGGGAATAAATAATTGCATGGTTGGTCTTCAATGTTCATTTAAGACAGGCTAAGGAGAATGGACGCGACTAATGCATGAGCCGCATGCAGGCGAGGGCACTCTTAACTCTTAACCAAACTGTCTGATACCCAGGCACCAGTGCATGACTATCGGGCATTGTCCCTTTTTGATGGCTGACATAATCAAATGTTATAACACACCTCCTCCTGGTTCTTTTTCCTGATTGGCTGGAATACAGTCAAGTGTGGACCACTACCACAGGCTGGTACATGAATTTGGCGTAAGCGTGACCCGGCACGCGCCTAGATATTGCGCGCACGCATCAATACCAGAGACTAGCCTCGGTGGCCGGTCACGTAAAATTCTTGAAAAAGTTTGACTGGTTATTGTGTCCACTGGAGGTTGCCCTGAACTGAAACCGTTCGAACAATGGAAGATTTCTTCTCCTACAGCGACTCAAAATTAGACTGCATCTATGAAACTAAAACAAACCTTCAAATTTTTGCACTAGTAAGCAGGAGGTCGTTGGTCGTCCCACCCGTGTACGCTTGCGTGTTTTTTTGTTTTGTTTTGTTTTTTTTCTTTGGTAGACTTTGTTTAATCTCAGTGGAAACTGAGCCTGTAAATGAACAGCCAACTGAAAGGTAACTGGGAGAATTAGTGGAAGAATTATACAATTTAAACCCTCACATTTTATTGACATAAAACTGAAAAGACATCGAGTATCATGTTCACAGTGTATCAAGCCTGACACACTGATGGTAAAAATCGTGCACTGCAATTACATGCTTATGAGGAACAGTTTTTACATGAAATGCCTGATGTTCTTGTTGATTGCTAGTCGTCTTGTATTCAGTTGTATGTGTGCCTTGGGGTGTTCCTTTATTAAAAATACAGTTAATAAAAATTGATGTTGTTTTAATTAAAGCTGAGGCTGATTTCAAACACAAAACAAACAAGTAAGAAAACAAAAAGAGCAAAACAAACCAGAAAATACGTATAAATGAGTCCCCAAAAGTTGCTTCTGTCAAAAACGCAAGTTTGAAAGTTTGGAAATAAACTAGCTACTTTAATGTTTCATATATTCTTTCCCCCTGTTTGCCACTTAGAAACTAGTGTTCAAGAAACCTTTGGCGATTCAAACTATCTTCAAAAATCAGTCTGGCAACGAATTCCTTGTCTATCGTTTCGTCGCGAAGAGGCACTTGACGGCGTCATTTGGTACAGGGGATCCAACATTAATGACCCATCCAAGATTCGTCTTATCAGCCGTGATCTTCGTGGTGACGGTGTCAAAGACAACCCTTCAAGTGCCAGATATTCCTTCTCGCCTGATTCCAGTCTCGTCATTAAAGGTGTCGAGGAGAGTGATGAAGGGAGGTATATTTGCCAAGTCATTCCTCAAATCACTGGCAGCAGGGTTGAGAAGATAGACGTGCAAGTCATAGGTAAATTATTAAGTATTGTTTTAACATAAATATATAGATTAAAATTAGCTCATGAACGTTTCAGGTTAACTGGTTACATACATGTGACTAAACAGGTATAAAAGTCATGCGTACTAGTGCAGACTTCTTAACCACTCGACCACCGAGACGTCTGCACTAGTAAGCAGGAGGTCGTGGGGTCAAGTGCCACCCGGGTAAGCTTGTGACTTTTTCGCAAGCTCTCGGACAAGCACTGGGCGTTCAGTGTTTATTAATATATACATTGGGTAAGGGCAAAACGCGTTATAAATTAACATCTCCCCAACGCAAAAATACATCTTGAAAAGGCATTATCTTGTTTGCCTGTTCTTGTTTCTGTTTCTTTTGCTGAGTGTGTCTTTTTTTGTTGGCATTTTGGCACTGCTTAGCCTAACTACTTTGCTCTGGTGTTGTAGTTGCACTCTGTGCAAGTTATAACTTTTTTGGTCGAAAGTGAAGAAGGGTTTCTCAAGCTGGCATAAGCACTGTAGGCACTGAGAATGCAGGAAAGAGAGAAAAAGGGAGAGTTTCTGCAGTTGGTATTTTTTGGTATATTCAAAGCATATTGTTAAGTTTGAATATACAGTTGTGCTTTTCTTAAATTAATATTGAAGTTAATTGACTTCTTCAGAAATTCCAACGAAATTATTTGTGAATAGTTAAAACTAATGATTCCGATGTTCAGGTTTCCAATTATTAAATTTCTTAATCGTCTTCCACTGCTGTAGGAGAAACCTTCCCTGCGCATGCCAGTGATAAATCGTCCACTACCAGTTTCCAACGAGGACGCAGACAGATGCTGCCTTGCCAGTGCGCTGCAGAAACACCTGTCGCACACATATCCGCAGTGTACTGGTCACGGGGAGAGGGGGTCACTGAACATACAACAATCATCGGTGTACGTTTCTCCGATGATGCATTTGTGCAGATCCAAGATCATGCTGATTACACCATTAGCAGCAATGCTTCATTGATAGTCTATTTTCCCACCGATGGCATCGGTAACCAACGGTTTTGGTGTCACGTATTTATGTCCAACAATACGCAGAGTCACTGCCACATCGATGTCCGCTGGTTAGGTAAGTATCATCGTTATACATTCAGGCTTGGCTGTTATTTGTTCTCTAGCAACATAAGCCAACTTTTACCTTTAAATTTCCGAGACAACGAAACTCGTTTTTTTTTCTGTAGACAAGAGCAGTGACACAGGAGCCTGTTCAAGAAATGCTTTAGGTGCTAGTGAGGCAACAATGCTGTACAAATTTATGAGAGCAGATGACACGATACTACTAAATTTATTAACCCTATTAAGGCAAAATTCTAGTAGGGCTATATCTTAGACATGCATATATTCAAATATACATAGTTTTGTACCATGAACTACTATGGCGCTTTTCGAGTTTCAGCTGTTCCTTTCCTATGGCAATTGGTTTTGTAATTGTAAACATGAGACGAATTTCCCTTTTAAAAATCTTGCCTTCTCTGCAACCAGGAATCCAATGTTAATCTGTACCCCGGAGAAGGCAGCCTTGTCTACCAGCACTCCCCCGAAAAAAAAATTGGAAGCCCGCAAAACTTCTTCAGTCCTTCTTAAAGTATAACACTGTAGGCCACTTCCAGCCGACAGGTGTGACATCTAGAAAAAAAAAAGAAAAAAAAAACATGTACATTCGAAGTGTTACGTGGACCCAATCATACCCTAGAGACGTGCACATCGTTCAAAGGTCGCATAATTCGCTGATTTAATAGGGGAATTCCCAGATCCCTACAATAAAATTAAAACAAAAATCAATTTAAAACATCACAAGATGAAAATATGACGTCATCAATCTGGAATAATTCTTGTATCGGTGTCTTTGTTGGCTATCATATTGATAACGATCAATCATCAAGTTACAAAAATGGTGGCGTAAAAACAAATGTCATGTACAAAGTCAATGGGCTGAAAATGCATACACAAAAAACTGCTCCTTTAAGTTCGATCACGTGATTTGTGGTTAAACTGACAATTTTTAATGACATATTACTTGATATTTAGACTGTCGTCTACATGTCAAATCAAATAACAGAGCGTAAACCACAACGCTTGCTCCTTTGTTCTCATATTAATCTTGAGCCGAAGTTAAGGACTACTGAAGATTGAAATATTTGGAAATAATAATAACTGTTTGGTCCAAATTTCTTTATTACCATGAAGATGAACAGAAACCCGATACTGCCCTTAAAGCTTCTGAGTCGTCATTCTACTTGCTGGAAGGAGAAGAGCAGAGCATACCATGCTTGAGCTTTACGGGAAGCTCAGTTTGTGAGATTGAGTGGTTCAAGATAGACAGTGCAGGTCAAAATCTTCTTGCGTCAAGAAACGAATTTAATGCAGATTCCAACTTCGATCTTGCTAATGACTATGGATTGGTCATAAAATCTGTTGATGCTAGCCATGCTGGAAGATACAGGTGTCGTGCAGATCAAGGTCTTAGTGAAGAAACGTCTGTCTATGTTATAGGTACGCCCAAAGACTAGAAAGTATAAGGTATTGGTAGTCTGAGAGAGTATACAAATTCACGTTTTGTCAACTTTGAAACGAAACAGTGGTGACCCTTCCGGGTTCGTAGCTGTTCCGGTGTCAGTTTTTCTTGACACACTGAACATTTCAAAGAACATTTCGATGAATGAATGTTTTGTATTCCAGTGAGAAAAAGAAAACGTTAATATGACTTTCAATAATATTTGAAGAGTTTGCACGTAAGTCTTTTTGTTTTAAAATTTACAGGAGATAAATTTCAACTAGACGGTAGTAAGGTGTTCGTATATTCAACAATTGACTATGTAGTTGGGAAAAACAACACATTAACGTGCTCAGGTGCATCAAATGCGACTGAGATCCAAGGTGGTACAACTATAATCTGGTCATTTGGCACACCAACCGAACAGACTACTACTACAGTAATTGGAAGGCTGGCACTACCAGAGCGTTCCAAAGTGATGTCTGGTGCTGGAGACAAAGCCTGCTACAACATCTCTCCAGAAGGCTCTCTTCTCCTGAACAATTGCTCCCAATATGGTGACGTCAGATACTGGTGTCATGTGTTTTTTGAACACGGCCTACTTATTACGTCGTACGTGGATGTTCTAAGTAACGGTAAGTTTATACATAATTCTACTCCACATTGACTGTCTACATTATAATGTGCTATATCCTTCCTTGTTGTTCATGGTATCTATTCGCAAGAAATCAGATTTTGTTCCGTTGTGTCCAAACTTCTTTCGCCTTGGGGCAGCAGATCTGATGTCCACAAATTTTATCATGATTAAGGGAATAAATATGTGCTTGGCCAGTCTTAAACGTGCGCTTAAAACCGGCTCTTTCAGGAGAATGGACGCGACTAGAAAAAACTAATGCCTATGCCGCAGGGAATTATCAGCGTTCATACACCTACCAACCACATATGTATTCTCATTCATAAATACCATTTCATTCAGAGAGTCAAAGGAAATCAGTTTATGACGGATTTCCAAGAATTCCGTTCAAGAATTTTGCTTTTATTTTCCCAAAATCTTAGTCCATTTGATGGTATATTCATTTAATTTGCAGGTAGTCCGGAGGTATGGACTTGGAGTGCCCGTGCAGCAAGTTTCCCGTGCCACGCGCACACAGACTGCATTAAACTGTCGTATCCAGGTGCCAGCGCGTTTTTTACGCAGCGAGCATTATCAAATCGCAGCGGGCATTATCAGATGTTAATATATAGTCACATGACGTGTTTTGGCAAATAAGAGTAGAAAAACTATCCCAGGAATTTATGAATTATTTAAACAACAGCTGACTCTCCCCCAAAAAACTTTTTTTTTTAAATATAAAATTGCGACATGGTCCAATATTGCCGCTAAATTAAAACGCTTACATAATTACAAATGGGTAAATGCCAAACCCTCACGTATGACCAAAGCTGAAAATGGATTATGGTCCAAGAAGAGAAAATGAAAGAGTAACATGTGTTGTTTGCTGTGTGTTCATTATTCCGTCTAGAGCCTGAAGCTGCTGGAGAATTTCCTATAGCCGTCATTGTCAGCGTTATTGGCGTTCTCGTTGCCCTGATTGCCTGTGCCCTGATAAGCATGTGTCTGTACAGGAAAAAGAGCAGCCGTTCAACGAGTAAGTTTTCGGACTAATACATAGAGACAAGTACCAAACAAAGGGGGAAAGTGGCGGGGGAATTACTCTTCCAAATTCCACAATATGATTTAAGATGAAATGAACAGCAACAACCGAGTTGAAAAGGGGGACATTCAATTTTTGCGTACGCGTTACATTACGTAATATGTTTTCCGAGTCCTTGAATAGAAATGTAGTTCGATGGCGTTCAGCAATAGTATTGCTCGTATGGTTTTCTTGCCTGGTAGTGATGGAGACCAAGTGCAAACTGGAAGTTCTTTTTGGACCTTTGGAACAAGATGTACGAAACTTTGTTCACCGTAGAAAGGATACAATACAAATGCTGCAAGAGACTGCAGATCACCTGACCGAAGTTCATCGTGAAGCAGAAAAGGCCAAGGTAGGCCTATATTAATATCATTTCATCCCTGCCCGTGGGTAAAGTTCGCAAATTTAAGTTACTTCAGCGTATAAAATCCCCAATATAGAAAATACATTAGCTTTATCATCTACGTAGCAGTTCCCTACTTATCCAGCTGCCCCTGTTACAGTACAGGGGTTCAAAAGCCATGTAGTTTTTTCCTCTTTAAGGTACGCTTAGTGGCGGTTTTAGTTTTTGAGTCGGGGTATAAAATGAGAATATTTGGTCTGAAACGAAAATCTAAATTTGGTTTCATCCTGCTTTATCTGTCCCTGAAGGTGACTATTAAAAAAAAGTGCTGGGGATTTCAGTTCTTAAAAAAGAACAACCTGTCAACATGTTGACGTGTTGTATAAACTCCACTGGCCAAACTTTAACTCAATCTTGAATGCTTTACCGATTGTTCTAATCCAGCGTGGCAGTGGTGTAGCAGGCCTAGCTGTTACTGCGTTAGCAATCACTGGCGTCGCTGCCTCATTCTTCACTTTCGGCACTTCTCTCTACCTTGCTGCTGCTGCTGCAGCCCTTGATGCTACCAGTGGAGCCCTCATGGTAGCAGGTCAATTTGTACAGGTAAAATCTTCAAAAGACGCAGAGAAAAAGGTAAAAAAGATACTGAAAGATGACTCGGAGGCAATGGAAAAAGTTGAACATCGTCTGGAAGAAATTGAATCCGATATAAATGAATTTAGCTCACGTGGACAGGTGGCACTGAAAACTGCTTCTTCAGTTTTTGAGTTTGTAAGGGTGGGAAGGGTGGTTGTTAGCGCTAGAAAATCTGTCGGGCAATCAGCATCTAAAGTTGCATTTACATTTGGAAAAGGATTGGCCATTGGCAGTGCCCTCTTGTCCTTTGTTTCAGTGCCCTTGGACTTGCACACTGTGATTACGTGTTCCGAGAACCTTAAAAACAATACAATACCTGAGTTAGCCAAGTCAATCAATGAATTGGTAACAAAATTGACCGAGGACTGTCCACAAGAACAAGACATAGAGGTTGTCATAAATGATATGAGGGTCAAATTTTGTGCACCTAGTAAGCAGAAAACAAACTGTTGCAAGTGTTTGTGCTGAGCAAAAATGGTAATGTATGATACAAATTGCATTATGTGTACGTCTTTTGCTGGTGACTCATTTATGTTTAACAGCTTTACGACATTGGTCTCAGAAAACAAGTGGTACCAGGGCCGTTATTAAGTATGCTCGGGGTTAATATATTTAGGAATAAAAATGGAGCTTCTCATATTATTCCATGTGATATTTGCACCAATAGTTCGTTTAACCAAGCTTAGTTTTGCTTGGGCGTAAAATTAGAAATTAAACATGATTGTTTCAGTAAATCAATCTTCTGCAATCAGTGAATCTCCGCCTAAACGTATTAATATTACACGTTCAAATATCATCAATATCAAAATATATGCATTTGTCTAGTGTTTAGAACACAGTTGAGCGTATAAAAATAACGAAATGATACACAATCAAGCTAATTTGCTATTCGTATTGATAAATTCAAATGTAATTTGCCATTCAAGTCAGTTTTAATGCAGTGTAGAAGCTGTTTTCGTTCGCTTTGAGGGGGACTACAATAATTTAAGAGAAAGTAAAGAACTCCACACTGCACAAAGGTGCCAAACGCTTACGTCCTCTTCCAAAGGTTTTCTGAAGAAGCGCTAATCATTCATTGATTGGACCAATCACAGCCATGAGTGTTAGCCAATGAGAGTGAAGTGGTTTGACCAATTATTTGAAAGGTTAAGGCACTGGAAACATGGAACGCCAGTTCCAGGGGCAATTGCACGTGTGGGCGGTCACAGCAAGTTGTGAGAACCACTTGTCTTTGAGTTTCATCCACTACATATATGTCCGAATATACTGGAACTATTTCGATAAAAAAGGGAACCACTAAGCAAGTTTGGCTTCATACAGCTCACCACTGCCTTTTTGCAAAGCTACTTAAATCTGTAGTATATGTCTTAATTAAGACTGAAAGCTATTGACTTAAGAGTGTTCATTTGGAATATGTTACCATATCCACTGAAAACATTAGTTGGTCATATTGCACTGATAATTTGTCAATTAAAAAAAAATAAAATTAGTTTTAAAAGAACTGGCTAATTGCCTACATTCAAAAGACTAATCGGAAGTCTTTTGACTGATCGATGTTTTGAAATCAGATTGGCACGTTAGGTTAGATAAACCCCACTAGAACAAGAGGGTGCTTGGCGTACCCGTCCTAAGATTAAACACAACATATTAAAAGGCAACATACAAGTTCAAAGTTTAACATAAGTCAAAGTTAACCGTAAGACATATTTTCAAATTAAAGTTGGTTACCATTTTAGCTTGAATTACGGCACTGCCTGTCGCTCCCAGCTAATTCCCAGCCCTGACGACGCTTGATAAAAAATCTTAGGTCAGGCATCACCCACGGATATAAATAGAAATGACGCAAGGGTCAGGGATTACAGACTGAGAGCCCGCTTGTTTTTTTAAACTCGTTATTGGCAACGTCTCAAACATGAGGTTGTTCCCATATCTAGAGGGCAATACTGCAAGTGTGTCCCCACTGAGAGTATGTCTCGGGCACAAAGCCTGCATTGGTCGAAAAAAGTTGTATTCCTGCATTTCGGCTAAGGCGACCTTCGATTCAGTGTATAAAGTCAAATATTGTAGGATCAACGGTTGCCATTAAGATACGGGAGCTTACGTTCAAAAACTAGCCTATTTACTAATAGCCAGAAATAACCGAGCATCAACGGTACCACCACATTCCAAATATAACTTTGGGTGTAAAGTTTATAAATCGAAGACAGATGGCAACCTTAATTTATTGGCCCTTGATATTGAGATTACTGAGTTTTGTATAACACTCAATAATTTGTATGGGCCTAACAACGACGAGCCTGCTTTTTATGACCATGTTTCGGATTTTATAAGTGATTTACATAACATCCACAGGATTTTAAGTAGGGGTTGGAATTTGATTTTAGATGTAAATTTACACTATGTGAACAATATGCACATTAACAACCCCGTTTCTAGAAACAGGGTATTACAATTAAGTCATGATTTGGATTTGGTTGATGTGTGGAGAATTTATAATCTTGACCTCCGTAGATATACATGGAGACAGTATTGACTCTCTTAAGCAATCTAGATTAGACTTCTTTTTAATTTCAGCCGAACTTAATTCCAAGTTGATTAGCTGCGATATTGAGCCGGGTAATAGGTTAGACCATTCCTTAATTGATATCCATCTTGATATTAATAATATGGAACGAGGTAATGGTTATTGGAAGCTTAACAATTCTTTGCTTTGTGATCCCACTTAAGCGGGACCAGCTGAAACTACTACACGCGAAGCGGTAAGGGATTATTTAGCTTTTCATTACCAATCTAATAACCTTTAAAATGTTCACCCAACGTGTGTGAAGGAAATATCTTGAGGCAGTGGAAGCTGGTGGAGCTTCTCAGTTCGCGTCAGGTTAAAATGGAGGGTGTCTTAATCAGGTCCCAGACACGATAGATGGAGCAGGGCAAAAAGCCTTCAAAGTATTTTCTTAATCTGGAGAAACGCAATTTCGTTAAATTAACAAATATATTTGTCGCATTGTTAAAGAGGACAATTGTACTTTGACTTGAAGTGAGGATATCCTTGTAGAAGCGAGAGAATTTTATGAGAATCTTTATTCTTTTCGTGGAATCAATGTCAAGGTTGACTTAAAGCGCGACCGCAACCATGGCGAAAGAAAATAGGGAATACAGTTTAATATACTCACGTGGTATCTAAGTATTGAGTTATATATGTAAAGTGGCACTGTGACTTCTCAGTAAATAGTAATAATGCTGTAAAAAATATGGACCAATTCTGCTGGTTTTATCAACAACTTTCCACGTTTGCACCGTTGGTGGCGCCACGCAGAAAAGCCTTTTTGATGAGGTACCATCGTGGAAACGAAAAAGGTTATGACTTCGCAGGACCTGTTTTAGTGGATATGTTTTCGTCCAAAGGCCTAAGCTGCCAGCCTAGCCTTACACTTTTTCGGAATAAAGTAACAACATAAAAACATTGAAAAGATCTTTCCTTCACTCTGACTTACCAGGACGTATTTATCAAATGATCTTGGTCTCCTTCACCGCCTCGTTCACCAGCTGTAGCCCCATTGTCAGCACAATGCGTTCAAAGCGGTAAGGCTCTGCGCCTCGTATTTAGGACAGTGTATAACTTAACGACACGCGTGTTACCATGCTACGTGTAGTTACGTTCAGTGATGTGACTGCGCCCGCTCAGCAGTGCGTACATACACTCAGCCGGAGAACCGTTTCCAAGATGTTGCATCGACAAAATCCTGGAAAAGCCGTTTTCATAAGATGTAAATGAAGCAATGACGACACGCTCCTTTTCGCGAAAGCTAGCCATGGTGTTCGGCAGAAACGGGTCTCAAAAGTGAGTTTTTGAAATCCAAAATATTGTTGAAGCAGATTTTATGTGGTATAGTTGTGTACTACGGTCAGATTTCTTTTTCTTTTTCCACCGTTGGGGTTGCGCTTTAATTCTGATTTTTGTTGAGGCTGGAAGAAATGTCCTTACTAAAGATATGCAGGATCGCATTGAAGGTCCATTAATTTATGAAGAAATGGCTTAAGCTTTGAATGGTTGTAAAAATGGAAAATCTCCTGGCTCTAACGGTTACGAA
Source organism: Acanthaster planci (assembly GCF_054643075.1). Classification (NCBI taxonomy): domain Eukaryota; kingdom Metazoa; phylum Echinodermata; class Asteroidea; order Valvatida; family Acanthasteridae; genus Acanthaster; species Acanthaster planci. The sequence continues at coordinate 3,436,535 of NC_141796.1, forward strand.
TTTTACTAGTTTTAGCCATGATTTACAGTGGTTTCTTTTAAGGTCTTTGCATTTTGCGTATGAGTCTGGTCAGCTTTCGGTGACCCAGAGAATTAGTATCATTACTTGTTGCCTAAAGGGGATAAACCCCGCCAGTTTTTGAAAAATTGGCGACCTATCACTTTGTTGAATAGCTCATCTAAAATTGCCTCTGCCTGTATTGCAGAGAGGCTGAAACAGTGCCTTGCCAAAATTATTCATGACAGTCAAAAAGGCTTTATGGAAGGGCGCTTCATTGGCGAAAACATCCGTGTGATACATGATTTACTTCATTTTACAGAGACTAATGATATTCCGGGTGTCATGCTCTCTAGTGATTTTGAAAAAGCTTTTGATTCGGTTTCACATTATTTTATTTGGATAACTTTAACTTTGGTCCATCAATTATTAAATGGATTAAACTGTTTTATAACCACGCCTCTTCTTCAGTTTTCGTTAATGGATATCTTTCAGAATCATTTATGGTAGAGCGAGGTTGTAGGCAAGGTGATGGCTTAAGCCCTAGTTTGTTTCTTTTATGTGCTGAGGTTTTGCCCATGATGTTACTTTATGACCAGAATGTACAAGGTATTAAAGTAGGCGACAAGGGATTCCTAACATCCCAATATGCTGGTACAGAGAGATCTATGTATAATGCGTTCTGTATTTTGGACTGCTTTGAAAGTATGTCAGGGTTGCAAGTGTCGATAAAACTGGTGTTGTTTGGATAGGTTAAAAAAAACGCTCCTCAGATAGATTGAGTAAGGTAATAATGACACTTTCAAATATTAGGTGTTACTTTCTCCACCAATCTGAAGTCCGTGGTGTTGATTACAGGCACAGTTCTATGTCCAGACTAACTTTACTGAATATGGTGTGGTCTTATTTAGTTAAGGTTGCTTATGGTGATTTGTTGACGGATAATAACAATATTCCCTTTCTCTTTATTCTCTTCCACATGCATGTTTTCCTGTCCCACAAAAAGGGCTCTCGGAGACTATACGACTTTTTTTTCTCAGCAAAACTGTAGCTAAAAAGTTTGTAAACAAATGGGAAAGGCAACTTAAACTTCACTATGACTTGGATGTTTGGTTTAAGGTCTTTGTGTTCCTTTCATGTGTACATTGGACTCTAAGCTGAATGGTTTTAGTATAGATTAATCCCCAGAATCCTTGGAACTCATTTGTTTTATGTAAACTTCATAAGTTGGATTCCAATTTTTGTACCTTTTGTAAAAATGAAAAGGAAACCTGTATCCACCATTTGTGTAACTGTAATTATCTTAATTCTTTCTAGAGCTCAATAGTAGATAAGAGTAAGGACAAAACCAAGATACAGCTTGTAATAGACAATAAACTTTTATTGTTCGATATTGTTGACAGTAGATTCAAATACTCTTAATCTTATCCTTCCGGGTGCCAGATTTCACATTTATAAAATGGAAATGAACAGCAAACGTCCGTCTTTAGAAGTTTTGAAAAAGGACATCCAGTGGTATTATCATTGTAAAAAAAATATTTGGTTGAAATGGAAAAATTACTCTGCTATCTGTGAAGTCTAATACGAACTTTTGCAGTTTGGAGCCAAAAAAATGAAACGATCTCTAATAACTGTATTAATTACTTTTGAGTTTGTGTTGATCAGAGAGAAATAAAAATTGTCTCTGGGAAAAAAAAGAAAAGATGATTGAAATAAATCGGAGCACAATGAAAAAAAAAAGAACATGCGGAATATAGACGGGACGACTTCGGAATATTTCGGCTCTTTCCAGAAAACTGAGGGAGTTCCTTCAGTCTTGGTCACGTGGACATTGGGTGATACTGGACCCTTGATTCGTAGAGTAGTCAGAGTCATTGGGTCTGGTATCCAGACTATGTCGCCCTTTGCTTCATAGTGTTTATAGAGGGAGCCTTTACTATTTTCTTTCTTTTCCATCCCCGTGCTTGCATAGTATATGCTACATGTATAGCAGACCTTGATTCTGTTGTTCTTTTTTCACAAGCAAATTGCAGCGCTTATATCAGCTCAACCTGCCCCCCCCCCAAAAAAAAGCCTTTCCATTTGCATTAGGGCCAATACTGATACTCAATACTGGCCCTTTATCACTTCTGATGACAACAGATATGGAACCAGGTGCAGTTATTCTGCCCGCCTTATGGGATAAGCCAACCATGCGCGAAGTCGTTAACCGAACACTATGGGCAAAATTACAAAATACTGGTGATTTTGCGACAAAAGAATGCAATTTTAACTTACTGAGTTTTATTGTATTTCATCAGCTCCACCGTTGTACAATTATTATACATGTATTTAGGAAATCCCTTTTGCTCGATAAATGCCTAAAACGTGAATTGAGAAATATCGGAAACCGAGGCAAAATCCAACCAACGGTGCCCGACGCCGAAGAACAGCAAGCCTGCAAAGCAGTCAGAACACCAGCCAGCAGAGCGAAGCCGTCCGATACGTGCATCAGCGAGGCCCGGTACCCTGTGCGAGATCGTCTCCTGGGGGAGCCGCCCGGGCACCCCACAAGAAAATGGCCAACCAACATGGCGGAGCGCTGGTCCAAGATGGCGGGTTTAAGGCATCTATACTACTAGTAGCAACCGCTAGATCGGTTGAGGCGTGGTTGAGCAGAGATGCTCATGTCATGTGGCAACAAAGTGAACGGAAGTAACAAGTAATAATATTTTTCCGATGACTCCACAATCTCTGGATCTGGACAATATTCAGACTGATATTGCTAAAATAAACAGACCAACTCCGTGCGGGCAGTGGCCCAGTGAAGTGTGCAAAGAGTCTTCAAGAAATTGGAAGCAGTATGACACCAACTCATGCCTTCTTTTGAAAATATTTCAGTTTGTCCAAGCTACTCAAGTTTGCCGGGAGTACAGTCTGCTGGGTTGGCCGTTTTACTCAGCGTTCTTATAATAGGAACAATGTATTGAGGCTAATGTAAATGAACACACCATATCGACATAACACTTTTTGTTTCCCTTTCCAAAAGTTAAAGTGGGACGTTGATGCAAACGTCCACACAAGTGTAATTTGACTGACATAGATTGGAGTACAAATTTATAGTCCATATCATAAAAATATAGAAAATATTCGATTGGTGGGATTAAGAAAAGAAAAAAATGCATATCGACAAAACGAAAGATTATCCACCAGAAACGTACACAAAGCAAGGGACGAAAATACGCTTGATGCTGAACACAGATAAAAACTGATTTTTCTTAAGAAAATCCGCTGTAATTAGTGTTTTGGTAGTGAAACTGTCACAGTGAACAACTGTTTCTGATATCTGGGTAGAGGTGTTATGTGAACTTTAAACTCAATGGAACCATGCACTTGAAAAGAGATTGTCATAGAAACCCGGGACAACAAATCAAATCACGATGTTTTACCTGGAAGATTTGTGAGTTGTAAAGAGATGTTGCAGGCAACCGATCAGAAACTATTCACAATGACCAATATCAACAGAAGTACTTTACTGAAGAATAAGTTATGTCCAAGTGCTAAAACCACTCTCCCCTATTGGCTTGGCGTAAGTGATACTATGGAGGTTGGTGCAAATATGTCTCCTTCCATTCAGGGATGTGTTGTAAAGGTGTGTCTTTTTTTATATTCCCGTTCAGGCCTATGAAGAGCAGGCTCCTAAGTTGTACGCCATACTTTCTATATTTGTTACATCAAAATGTTTTTCTTTCAGCCTCAATATTCGTTGGACGTTGCTTCAGAATTATCCCATGAACTTACCCTCAGGGTTCAAATGAAAGTGAATGTTTGGGATTGTCTATTATGTTTTTATTTTCTTGTGATGGCAAAGCGCCACGTGTACTAAGGCACTGTGAAACCGTGGACCTGGAGTATTCCTCTTCCAGGTCTATGATGACAACGATTTTTAGACGATGGGATTGGTAGTGTCACGCGAAGGGGAGATCGAGTAGTAGGGATAGGACAGTTCCACACCAGCCCAACCCTCCTATACCTCATCGACCCCCTTCCCCGGAACTTCCCCCTTCCCACGTGATTCCCCGCACCGAAAAGGACTTCCCAGAACTCTGACCTCCCCTGGGACTTCCCTGATTATAAATAAAGACATGAATATAGGAACTAGGCCATAATGTTGTCCTATATTATCGGATTTTAGGCGATTGAAAAAAATCGTTTCTAGCCGATTTTGTCAAACAGTATAACATCCCAATACCGCCACCCGCCAAAAAGACATGCCAAGCCCGAGCTCGTAAAAGCAATTCAAGCCAGCCAACGACAATTTAGAATTCTCACCCGCCAATCAAATCTCCAGCACATGATAGCGACATCACATTCACGGCCACGGGAAAAAAGGGCAAAATATTGCGAACAGACCTGATCACTGCGATTAAATCACACATTAAACCGCAGGCAATCGAAGAAGTAAATACCCGAAGAATAAGGCGCTTTTAAGGTAACTACTGAAACTGGGAACTGGTGCCTCCCTTTTTCGCCGACAACTTGATTCACTTTTTGGATTTTTACAAAAAGTTTATCCAGGACAAAGCATTAGCCGAGTTTAAAGGTGTTGGTTCATACAAGTTGCACACCGCCATAAAAGTAAACTTCAAAATGGAAAAGCCCGGAGTCGAGACTAAACTAGGCGTTTTCCCATTTAAGCAATTAAAGATGTGTTAGACCAACAATTTGCCAAGTATATCAAGGATGTCGAAACTCACGAACAGCGAGGCTCGGGCTGGGTGTTTGATAACGTAGTTGCGTTTTACATCAACGTGGCAAAGTAAAACCTGGTTGGAGCGACTTACATTCCACTTCCAAAATATTTAGCAGATAAGAAAGCAATTGTAAACGTCCAAAATAAAGACCAACAGTGCATTCGCTGGGCGTTGAGAGCTGCTTTAAAATTATATTCAGTTAATTTAAACCACCAATTGGAAACTAATCCAAATTGTTATATTCACGAGGATAGAACTTCGACTTACAATAAAGAAGACGGCTTAAATTTCGCTAACGTAGACTTTCCAACTCCCCTGTCATAAATTCCCTGCATCGAATTGCAGAATAACTTGGCAATCAACGTATTTGGCCACACGAGCAAGGACGGCATTTACATACTTTCCAAAGTAAGCGCACAGGTGAGCCCATCAATTTATTCTACTTTACCCGAGGTGAAACGAGCCATTACTGCTGGGTCAAGAACTTTTTTCGGTTGATGGGTGACGCTAATAAACACGATGGCAAATCTTACTGGTGTTTCAAATGCCTATTTCACTTTCAAACGCAAGAAAGACTCAGCAGACACAAAGAAGACTGCCAAGGAATGGACACAGCGCCTTGCAAGGTGTTACTTCCCGAAAAAGGTCAAAACATTCTCAAATTTGAAAACTATAAAAACAAGCAGGATGCGCCATTTGTCATTTACGCAGATTTCGAGTCTATTTTAGAGCGCCTCCCACCTACATAGGCAAACACGGTCAAAACACAAATTCACAAAGCCTACGGCTATTCATAAGCGGTTGTCAGATGTGACGGCATATGTACTAGTCGCGAAACATACAGAGGTCCAGACGCAAGTCGCCACAATTAATAAAACATTTGCCCATCCAAAGCCCCTAGCCTGGTCGCGCGACTTACAGAAACTCCACGACGAATGCAACGAATGCAGGATCTGCGAGAGGCCAATTTACAAAACCAAAGAGTCCAAGTGCCAATGTCTAATCCTGGACGAGCCTACAACTAAAAGTGAAGAGGCAGCTTTAGTTCCCTAAACGACTTCAGTTCCAAAGACTACATTTGCATGACTTGTGAAAAGCCCATTAATAAAATTAGAAAAGTTCGCCATCACTGTCACGTAACAGGTAAAAACAGAGGTCCTACACGCCAACTGCAATCTCAAGTTACGGGTCGTGCCTTATCACACGCTTGTACTGACGGACAGACGGAGCAGCTATGGGTAGTCTGGTGTCAGCGGTTATTGCCAATCTGTACAAGGAATCGTTCGAGGAGAAGCCCTGCAGAGTTGCCCACCCGACTGCCGTCCTACCCTGTGGAAACGATACGTCGATGACACCTTTGTCATTGCACCACGGGATCAAGCCAGCCGTCTGCTCGACCACCTGAACAGTCTCAAGCCCAGCATCCAGTTCACCATCGAGAATGAGCAAGACAACAGCATTAAATTCCTGGACACCATGGTCCACAGGGAACCCGACGGCAGCCTGACCAGCACCGTGTATCTCAAACCTACCCACACTGACCAGTACCTGGCCTTTGACTCACACCACCCAGTGTCCGTCAAGAGGGGCGTTGCCAAGTGCCTACATGACCGCGCCTCAAGCCTAGTCACCAGACCGCACCACACAGCCGCCGAGAGACGCCGAGTCACCGCTGCCCTCACGGCGAACGGGTATCCAACGTCCTTCATCCGGCAGTCATCAAGACCCAAGACCAGCACCGAAGTGGAGCGACCGGAGTACAAGGCTTTCACCGTTCTTACCTTTGTGGACGGTATCTCCGGACGGCTGGAGAGGATCCTGGAGGACCACGGCGTCCGCACCGTGTTCCGATCATCCACCACCTTGAGGAACCAACTCGTGCGTCCTAAGGATCTCATCCCACCCGGAAGACACGGAGGAGTGGTCTACAAGATACCATGCGGTGACTGTGGCAAGGTATACATCGGCGAAACTGGCAGACCAGTCGGCGAGAGAATCAAGGAGCACCAACGCGACGTGAGACTTCCGTGTGGAGTCGTCAGCGGTAGCCTAGCACACCTGGGGAGCTGGTCACCACCCCAATTGGGACAGCGTTCAGTGCGTGGACCAAGACCAGCATTGGTACACAAGACGCGTCAAGGAGGCCATCCACATCCGCCTGAATGAACACAACATCAACAGAGACAGCGGCATCGACATCCCCGGGTTCTGGCTCCCTACCATCCGCCAACACAACCACCGGAGCACCGGAGCGCAACGGAGCTACACCGAGGACACGCCCCCTCACGCCCATGAAGTTGAGCGTGCGCCGCCCGCTGGGGTTGCCCGTACTGCGTCCGCAATACACGGCGGGGGACACGCGGAGGACGCGGTCCAGCGGTATAAAGCGGACCCTGCAGCAATCATGGGCGGTGATTTAACTTTGCGCGAAAAGATGCAGGTGCTTTTTAGAGAACAGGGCGTAACAATTGTGAGCATTTTATCGACGGTAGGTTTAGCCTTTAGTACCATAGTCAGTTCCATCGTAGCTGGCGTTAGAGCAGTAGGAACTCGAGCCCTGGGCCTGCACCTAGCCCAGAACCTGCACCCCCGGGCAAAGGAGGTGTAATCGACTGGGTTAAAAGGCAACTGCAAAACTTGGCAAACGTTTTGAAAAAATTGGGCTTGTCTGCTTTGGGTGCTCTGCCCGGTATCATCATTTAAGTTGGCTGTTCAACGTGGCGAGTAAAGCGGTCGGTTGGGCCGCCGAACGTTTGTGGGCCTTGTTGGTGGGTGCGGGTGTTTTAATTTTGACTTATCTACAGAAGGTTTAAGTCGGTTCGGAGGATGTAATAAATTAATTTTAGGCAAAAAAAATTAACTCCCTCCTCAAATTTGGGGAAAGATGTTTTCACGTCTTTTCTTTTTTGGTTATTTTCAAGTTAAGACTTTGTACAGCATAAAACCGATTTCACCAACGGCAATAGCTCCTACCGTTAAGGACAGTTTGTCTTCGTTGTGAATGTCTAAAGGTTGTTTCCCTGTGGTCGGGGCTTTGGTACGGTACAGGAGGTGTGCGCTCCGGTTCTTCTTCTTGGTCGGGGGCTGTAAAATCTGATTCTTCTTGACCAGAAGCCTCCGAGTTTAAATTTGGCACATAGCCAATTTTCATTTCGGCAGTCGCAATTTGTAAATTGTTATTGTAGCCTTCAAACGTTCCAATGCGCAAATCCATGTCAGAGGGTACCAAATATAAACCGGGCGCAAATACGAAACTTAAAGGCGTTTTTGTGTATTGTAAAGAATCTTGAAATTGGTCTATACTTTGCTCCAAGTCGGACGCCGAATTAATTGAAGACTCTACTATGGTAATAAATTGTCGTCGAACGTCTAGTCCCGTTTCAATGCCATTACGCACGTCTTTGTTTGAGCCTGCGCTTCCAACAACGCGTAAACGTATACCCTAATCGACTCGTTTACTTTTGTGATGCCTAGGTCTGTCAAGCTAGACTTTTTTGGTATAAAGTCCCACCAAGCCAAGGTCACTGCATCAGACTGCAATATTTAATTTACAGTATAGGTACTAGCGTGGCCCGAGCCTCTAGGCGGTTTAGCCCAACCGAAGCCCATAAAAGTAGATCCCTCATATTTGCCGTTAGTCACGTGTAAAGTGTCCATCGTCTGTTTGTAGGACTTGTTTGGATCGACGCCATACAATAGACAAGTATCTGTAAACTTGCAATCATCGTGATTATTGTGCAGCGCGCCAAATACGTCGTCGCTAGGTATCGGCATCACGCAGTCGTAAAATATTTTTCTCACCGTGTAGTACACGTGAAAATTGAATAAAGCCGATACGTACTAATTTGAATCGGACAGTAAGTCAAAACCTACCTCGCATGCCGTAGTCATAGTTTTTGGTAAAACGAGATTGGTTCCATAAACCAACGACTGACTGCTTCGCCCGTTTTACTTCGGGTAATTTATACGCCGCGGTTAAATTTGGAAATTCGGCTGAAAACCAACTGTCTTTATTGACCACGATTGCCAAATGACTAAAGTTATGACCCATCTTCTAAATAGAGCTTTTTAAAATGGGGTAGCGGTGGGTTTTATTTCTCGGTAAGATGGTGGTGGTTCCTCGTACTTTACCGATTTGATCAAACTTACACGCCAAGTTTTTTTCATAAAGTCTTTTAAAAAACTGCCGCCCTCTCGTTGGCTAGCGCTTCTGCTTTTTCATTGACTTGTCGTTCAAATTTGGCTTTACTCGTCGATTTACTTTTCACAACTTTGTTTAATCAAAACAAACTGTTCTTGGGAAATATCGCCGTCTTCAATGGCGTGAGATACATATTCATCGATTGTGTATATTTTGGCCACTGCGAGCACGCGAATTTGATTTTGCTTTTAGTTTGATGGGCCAACCTGCGGGATGCGTACTTTAAAATTGTCTTTAAAAAGTCTTACGTGTCAATAGCATTTTAATCGTTTTGTAACTAACTTTGCGAGCATCGCGTTCTCTTAACAAAAAGTGTAAGCTCGTTATCTGATCATTTGCGAGTGACTTGGCGATTTCATCGGGTCTGACGTGGTGCATAGTCCATACGAAGGCTGCCCGTTGAAGAAATTAAAGTAATTAATTATTTCTCGTTAGTGTATCTAAAGTTCGTCAAAGTGCTCTACATTTACCTTCCCCTTGTAAATCACGTTTGGCACGAGTCTACCTCTCGGCAAATTTAAACGCTTGCCGACTTCTTTACCTAGCTGCAATTTGAGTTTTACATCCGTTATCATAATTGTCACCAAATTTGAGTCGCGGTGTACTTTAAAACTCACGCCGGGAATTGCGTTTGAAATAAAATCGAACCGATCCACATTGTAAAATCCCGGTGGAATGCCTACACTTCCCTGTTCTCCGCCTTATAAAAAATCTGCGGGCGTTTCTCTTTTGTGCAGACGATGCATCACTGGAGCGTTTGAACTAGAAGCTGTAACTAAAACAGTGGGCCTGAGTTCAATTTGAGCGGCTCTAATGGTCCTCGTTCTTTCTTCGTTGTCGTCGCCTAAGAATCCTTCTTGAATAAATTCTAAAGCGATGTGACTGACTTTTCACGGGTATCAACTTGGCCTTGGGATAAAACTATTAGATAAATTAGAGTATTATCTACCGCTATGCCATGTGGTAAATCTGCATCTGGATCTTCTCTTAAACGTAAACGATACAATATGAACCTTCCTATTTCACTGTTGATTACACTTATTTTTTGGTCAATTGAGACGCTAAATTCTGCTAAATTCCCTGCTTCGTAAGCTCGAATGTAGTCTCTTATTACGTCATAGAGCTAGAGTGTCTGTCTGTAATTCTGATAATGGTATTACGAGTTCAGCTAGTTTTACAGCTTCCATGTTAATAACTGATACATCAGGTGCTGGCAGGTTAGACGATTCGCGACTCGGTCTAACTCCTTCGGGAACCCTTTCTGCCGGACTCCTTCGACTTGAACTTGCCATTCAATTTCGGTAGATTTTGTAATGTTGAAATATTCCGGGTGGAAGCTTACTTTTCTGACTTTAATCTTTTTATCGCCTTTAAATTGTCGATTTGGTTTTCTAATTCAAACGTCTGCTTGCTTTCGGTCAAATAAAAAGTGTGGGTCTCCATTTATTATAAAAACAGTTTTAAAGTAAGTTCAAACTTTTTGACGGCATCGGAAAAGTGTTTCTCCGACACTTGAAACAGGTCTTTTACGGTTTCTACAGTTTTCCCAGTTACGTCTTGATATCAGACAGCAATTAAAGCTCGGAGAGGCTAGCTTCTTGAAATCTTGCCCTCTAAAACTCGGTTTACTTTATGTAAGCCAAATAGACTGTGCCTCTTTCTTTTCTTATTTTTTTTTAATTACAACCCAACTTACATCAAATAAATGTTAGTTGAGCTCAACCGAAAAAAAAGGATACGATCGTATGGTAATAAATTTACATGAGGTCTCCGGCATCAACTGCAAGCAGAACGCTGCTTTCAATCTGAAACAGTTTTTCTATTATGTTCAGTTCACTGGTTCATTCCCACTGCAAGGGGTGGAGCCCCCCTCTAGCCAGGAGCAGCCAATACAGAACCTCAGGAACAGTCCATTGTGTGCATGTACCGACATGCAGCGCCTGCACATGCATATGTAGTTCTGGCACGGTACATCAACAGTCACCACTCAGGCTGGATGCGCTGCCTCTCTGGTGAAATCCAAAGCTGGACGCAGCACACACCAACAGCGGTGATGTCTACCGGGAGGTGAAAGCTGAAAGGCCTAGGGCTGAGAGCCAGTGAAAAGAATCAATATAGTTTGCTGAATAAATTGGAGATTACACCATTATACCACATGCTGATTTGGGATCATTATTTGTATATTTTTGTCAGAACTGTCGAAAAACATCAGGAACATGGCAGCCATCGAACGCGTTAATGTGAAGTGCGGTGCATGGCCATTGTAATATCGCACGAGGGAGCACTAACACAGCACAGTGGGCTACATTTATATTCTACGAGTCCAGCTTGTTCAGCAGTTAATTTGACGTCTAATTCTTTAATTAATTAATTAATTTTAAATGTTTTACTCGTTTTATTTTTGTTTTTTTACATACAAAATGCTGGTTATATTTACCGCCCACGTTCTTTGCCTCATCTGAATAAATGCGAGTCAATACTAGCCAACAATCATGGCAGACGAGTTTAGACTTTTCTACTTCCATTCTCTTTGTGTGAAGACAAGTGTCTTCTGTCTTTTTAAACGGAGGAGGTTTTCGCCGATTAATTCGTAAAGCTGAGTAATATACGGTGTTGTGCTCATATTTTGTTTTTAATAAATACTTATTTATTTAAGGAACGTAAAATTAAGCCCAGTTAATCCGGTTAATAACCAAAGTTTAAAATAGTTTTTTTAAAAGCATTTAACCTACCGAATCAGGCAGATCTTCAGAAATATCTACTTTAATTAAATCTTCGACGTCGTATTCAGTTATTAACCCGATCTCATATAAATCAGAGTCCAGTTTAGTTGCGGGATTGGGCGGTGGTTCGTTCTCTCGCGCGTGCCTAGTTTTTTTTTTTTGTTTTTTTTTATGTTGGTCGCCCAAGAGAACCACGTGATCCATGCCGTCCAAGTCTATTTGAACCATTAGCTACTGCACGCGCGTGATCGTCCTCTGTCGCTCTTACAAGAGCAGGGTATACGTTGTGCCAGGGGATCTTCTAAATAATCGTCTGGGTCTTCATATTCTTCGTCTTCTTCGTCTTTTTCAATTATTAAGCCTAATTTTTCAAGGTCTTTGTCCAAATCGGATTCACCTGAGGTGGGATCATTTGGCGCTCTAAATCTCATAAACCTCATCTTTTTATATATAAACCGCGGCCGGTTTTCCTCTCATTTAGAAATATTAAAAGACTTTGTGGAATCAATGTTAAACGAGCGACAAATATCAACAATTGCTCTGTTATCGGAATGCCTGTTTAACGGGTCAAAAATTTCAACACCAGTATGGGTGCAATTGTCATATTATTTAAGATTTTTCGAACGGTAAAGTACAAGTAAAAAATAAACATGGCCGATACGTAATGGGTTTTGACGTTTAGGAGGTCCCAACCGGCCCCGCAAGCCACAGTACACAGCCCCCCCCCAAAAAAAATGATTTTGATAAAAAAATTATTTTGATATAAACGATTAAGGGTTGCTGACCCAGCTATTTACAGCTTCGTCCGTTTTACGCGCGGAAGGTTTATATGTGAAGTTAACTTTGAAAAATGTTGTCTTTGTTTATGACCATAGTCAAGTGACTGAAATTAGTTCCCATCTTTTTTTTTTTAGTATCAGTATCCTCCGGTCAGTGGCCACTTTTTCCTGGCGCTCGGGAGCACGAAAGCTACTTTCACTGAGATCATGTTCATTGTCCCTCGCATGTCTACTGTTCACGCCGATCGTCTGAGCTCGACAAGGGCTACAGTGACCTCCCCTCAACTGGAAATTTATACCCATTTTCGAGGATCTGTTACGCTCTCATTCCTGTTCTCCAATTTGTCGACACTTTGGGTCTCCACGCAGCCACTCCGGGTCACCTCGCGGTCGCTATGCACATGAGGAGTCCTATTGCCGATTTCTTCCAACTTTGAAAGAGAGTTGGACAGTGCCTCTCTGAGACACCGTTAACAGATACCAGAAGTGAGTAGAATTTTCCAATTTTCTCCTCCCTCCCCGAAACACACTTCACACTTTCGAAAGGACTCGGCCAGACCTTCCTCCACTCCCGGTTATGTATTTCAATGGACGAGCTCTGTTATGTGAGTTTTGGAGATCCCTTTATCAAGGTCCATAAGAAAAGAATACCTGAAATCACGGTCCGAGAACTGCACTCTTCAAGGCCAATTGTGAAGATACTTATTCGTTTTAGTGCCTACCATTTCTTCTGTAGCGAAAGACAAGTTAGTTTTCGATCAGAATTATCTTCCCAATATATAGTTTTTCCTGAAAAGCATACAAAGAATCTCTTTTAGACAAACGTATGTGCCACTTTGTTAAAGTATTCAACTTTACAATTCTGCTTTCTGATGTCTTGGCTCGTATCTCAGGAAACCAATCAATATCTGACCCTGACCCCCTCCCTATCATAGTTCCTTCATGACTATTTGGGCGCATGCCTACGTGAATTTGTATTGGGCTCAGCCATTATTTCTTCCTTGCGCAGGAGCGTGATTCTTGATAATCTCTCCTGGCCTTGGCCTTTTTGGCGGGATCTAGAGAGTGCATGGAAGACCTGCTCCTACTAGGGAGTGACCTTTTTGATGGCAAGTTCAGTGAAGACATGCTCCAAGAACCCAAACGCGTCAAGACGGACGAGAAGTTTGATCTTCGTCGTCAAGGGTTCAGTCGATCCGCATCTTAATCTACCTGGACACCATTGAAGGTGACAGAAGTAGCAGAAGTTTCCTTAACCTATACATACGGTTTCGTCAATCTAGAGTCTCCTTTACGAGAGCTTCGCCAAAGTCCTCCCACAGTCTTCAGTCTGTCCCCCACACCACCAAGGTGCCCTCTAAACAAAAGCACTCCTTCAAATCCCAACAATGACAACAACAAGGTTGAAATTCCACTAGGCTTAGGACCGGTAGGGAGTCGACCTTTGGAATTTGCTCACAAATGGACACACATTATTACAGACATCTGAGTTCTCCGTATAGTATTTCTGGGCTGTCAGTTGTAATTCATCAGCTCTCCGCCTCATCTCCACAATTTCCCTCGTCGACTCACTCCAGTCCTTTCTGATTTTACATGCCAGAGATCATTGGAGTAAGAGATTGCCTCACCAACGGAAAAGAGAGCCATAATCCCTCTTCAGAACCCAACAAATGGATTCACTTCTATCACTTCTATCTTCTTCCTTACTCTGAAGAAATCCGGCGACTGGCGACTGATTATAAACTTTTAACCCTCAACACTTTCATCAGGCCGAAGTTGGAGACTTTGGCTATTGTCCTGCAAACTCTTCGTCTAGGTTAGTAGGCCAGGTCATTGGACCTGAAAGATGCTTGTCTTCATGTTCTCATCCATTAGGATCATCAAAAGTCCCTGCAGTTTATAGCAAGGTTAGGTTGTAACATACCAATTCCTGTGTCTTCCCTTTGGCCTGTCTACAGCACCTTGGGTATTCACGAGGATTACCAGAGTACTAGCTGCACCTCTAAGCAACCAGCACATCCGCCCGTATATCACCTGCACGACTGGTTGACTGTGGTCCCTCCCATTCGAGACTCTGTCAAAGACTGTACGGCTCACTCTGGACCTGGATTTTACTATCACTGCCGAAAAGTTTCCTTGATTCCTTAACAGAATCTGATTTTCTTTGGTGCGTCCCCCAAACATGAAATCCAACAGGGCTTCTCCTTCCTTGGAGCACTGCATCCAACTCTTTATGACAGCAACATCCTTCCAGCTCGAGCTTGGCTTTGCCTTTTGGACTTCTTGGCGAGCCCAGGTGTCTGGGGCGTATGCGTCCACTTAAGCTCCATCTACTCTACCACTATTCCCTTCTGAAGGATCCCATTCATTTCCAGTGAATTCCATCATCCGATCCCATCTTAGATGGTGACTCTCCAGAACCTTCGCAGTGGCACCCCATTTCCTCGGCCCTTTCCAACAGTAACATTAACAACGGAAGTTTTGGAGTCGCGTTGTTGCGCTCACATGGACGACCTGTGTCTCTTGGTATCTTGGTCTCCATTGGAAGAACGCCTTCACGTCAGCCAATTGGAGCTTCTAGCAGCTCTCAAGGCCTTCAAATACGCACCCAAAAGGTAACAAACCAGTGGCGTAACTAGGATTTTTTTCAGTGGATGGGGCACATGGGGGCATAAACTTCTCATGGGGGCACCATTACGTAGTCTACTGAGTAATTATCTGGCCGAAAACATTGTTTTTACCTCGCTCTATAACCACTGACATCAAATGCACAAGAATCCTCACTGAAGCGCCGTTTCATTTCTAATATTAATCTGTCCAGAGTGGGGTACACAGATTGGACCCGAACTGTGTCTCTGGTTGTTTAAAGGCTGTGGGCTTGGCCTTATAAACTACCCATGGGGCCAGTAGGATGTCCTGCTCTTGTCACTGAGGTAATCGGCGTTTTCTCTTCCATTGGTTTGGTCGAGACATCAAAGCCCTTATCCTCTACTGCGGTTTTAACATCATCCCATAGATAATCGTACGGTTCTGGGTTTGAGCGCGGTTCTTGAAGCTGCGAGATGAGATTTTCAGTTAGTTCAGCTGCCTTTGAGAGATTCACATCGTTAGATTGAAGCATGTTGGAAAGCTGGTTTGTCTTGGTGAGTACTTCGGTAAGCAATACAGACGTCATGATAAACTTGGAATTGAGCTGTGCCAATAGTCCCTTGGCATCAGATCCGGCCGGTCAGCGTTGGTTTCTTTGCCTATTTCCTCTAGGAGGCGTATCAATGCTGGACTTATTTTTTCTTACCACTCGGCAAACGTTCACTCTACACCCCAACGTGTGTCTGATAGCCGTTTCAGTTCCCGAATACGTTCACCAGGATACATATCCTTCTGAACGTCCATCCATTCTGAATGAACACATGATCCACTCGCAAAAATGTAGACCTTTTCCAGTGGAGCAAAGAACTGAGCAGCATCTGGTATGCCTTTGGTAACATCCACAAGCACCAAGTTAAGACGATGAGCCTGACAATGAACATAGTACCCATAATGTACTTCTCGTTTGAACCGTGTAGCCACGCCAATCTTGCCTCTCATGACGGAAGCTCCATCATAACCTTGTCCTACTTAGTTAATTTGGTAGTCAATTCCGTAGCTTCGAAGAATATTGAATTCGTGAGTGATTCGGCATCCAGCCGAAATGCGGCTTTGAACTCAAGAAGCTCTCCCGTATTTGTCCTTCGTAATAGTATCTTATTACAAGAGAGATTTGTTGTGTCTTGGACACGTCTTTGGTTTCGTCAACAAGTACTAAAAATACTCTGGCTTCTTAAATATGTGTGATCTCTTTCCGGATTATTTAGCAAACTCATCATTTCATTTTGAATCTCTGAACTGGTATATTTGGAATTTTTAGAGCCGCTTTCTAGACGTGCTTGATGACGAAATCATGGTTTGCAACCAGTTCCAGGATTTGTGCAACATTTCCAGGATTGGCAACTCCTTCATTTTCCCTGTGCCCTCTTTGTACAAATTTCTGTTTGCAAGTCACTTACATTACTTGCCCGAGCGATTTTATGAGATGACGATTTTTTTCTTACTGTGGCCTCATATGCTTCGCTCATCAACTGCCCAACAGAGGTGCCTTGTTTTTCGGTGTTTTTGTACTCTGACATGCAACCATTGCATCTCAATGATAGTCTGCGTGAGAATGGTTAATGAAGCCAAAAGATTTCCCAATCGCTTTCATCCAGTCGGAATAACCAGTAGAAGTGAATGGTTTTTTGACGTTTGTCGATGGTACTGAGAAGTGACGGCATGCAAAACAACACACACTGTCCGTAGCTTGCGAGTATTCAAACCAAGGACTATTAGGGAACCACTCTGGAAGATAGGACTGCCCCTTTTCCCAATACAGAGTACAAGAATAACTCTGGGGTTTAGGCTGAGTAGGACCCATTTATGGGGTTCTGGAAATGTCTTTTGGACCCGGCCCTTCTCTTTCTACCTTTTACTGAATGGCACTGTCAACATATCCCTCAGAGAAGTCATCTTCATCGCTTGACTTACTGTCACTTTCAGAAACTCTGCCAGTTGTCCCCTCCGGTTCTACTTCACTCTCATTATAACTGTTTTCTAAAACATCAGTAGGGAGTGACTCCTGCTCTTCTTGCTCCTGTATTTCATGACTTTTACCTTCCCAGACTTTTGTACACATACCATAATACCTGCAACTTGCGATCCTTTAAAATAATCCTTAATCGTCGCCCTTGTAATAACTAAGCCAACTAACGAGTGATGTAAACTACACACACGCTGCTGCGGTAGCAATAATTGCCTACATAACGTTTATGTGCAAAATAACAGTGACCCACTTTTCATACAAAGCTGGTATCGATCGATGCAATCAAGTACGCGCACACATTCGTTTCCTGTGACTGGAATCCCAGCCACAAGAGTTAAATAGGGCCTATAGCTAGCTAGTTTATTTTTCTGCGGTCACCATGTAAGAGCAAACGCCTTTTGTTTTGACTGGAACTATAATTGTAAATATAGGGTTACAAAGCATCTTACTGATGTGTTTCGATATTGAAAGTATGATTTTAACTCGTTGGTATTTTTTGTCTGGCGAGGGTGGGCACCTGAGGGCACCAGGAATTTGTGGGGGCACGTGCCCCCTACGCCCCCTCCCCGTGGCTACGCCACTGTACCAAACAGCTTTATCCAGAAGGAAACGGGCAATTCCACAGTAGTGTCCTACCTGAACCGTCATTCTCCTTCCCTGTGCATGTTCATATGGAAACTCCTCAGTGTATTCTTTGTCAGATATCTCTTCAAACCAGTCATCCATCAGGAAGGAACAACTAGCATATGTCCTGTATCGCGGCTGTACAGTTCTCACAGAATGGACACGTCATCGTCCAACGGTTCAACAGATTTTCAGTAACCTTTGAAGTCCTTAATCGACATGTTTGCCTCCCATCTCAATTGCTAGCCAATAACATTTTGCTTCGTCATGCCCACTCCATGGCTTTGGCCACAGACTCACTGAGCATTAACTAGACAGGGTTCCCTTCTACCTGGGGTTTTGACTCCTCCCTGGCCAGACAACCATGGTTTCCCCGGCTCCGAACTTACTGTATCTGAACTCGGAAAGTCTCATCTCACTCCCGGAGATTTTCAAGCTGTCCTTCGAAGCAGTAGGCCTTCTAGAAGACGCTGCAGCCTTGGTAGCCAGAAGCAGGAGAGTCTCAACCAAAAAAACCTTACGACAATCGCCTACAGCATTGCTTGAAATAACGGTGTTCACAGAAAGGTGCCGATCCCAATTTTAAATCTTCAACCGTCATTGGAGATTGCCTACCTTATTCCTTCAACTCTGTTCTGCCTGGTTCCACAATCCGAAGTCACCGATCGCCATTGAGGCAGTAGACACTGAGTCCAGAAGATTGTTTGACTTTGTCCAACAACACACACAACTCCCATTTAATTAATAAAGGGTCTGTTGGTGGAGCAACCACCAACCAAAAAGCTTATTCCGAGTTGGGACCTTATTCTTCTCAAGCTGTCCAAAGCACCTTTTGAACCAGCAGGATCTTCTTCGTTTCATCACTTGACAGTGAAAACGGCTTTTCTCCTTGTAGTCTTTCGCAGCACGCGGTAGAAGTAAACTTCATGCCATTCCATAGAAACAGGTCACATACAGGAACCAAGGAGTGTGCGTCTAATTCCAGGAGTTGAACTTCTGACAAAGGACCAATCTGTAAATTTTACTCCTCTGGATTTTTTCCGTCCCTACCTTGACATCCTTTTCAACCTTGAAGAGGATAAATTATGGTGCCATTTGATAATGTTGAAGTTTTATTTAGTGCTCACTTGCACCAAGGAGCCTAGAGGATATACCGCACAACTATTCACCACAACTATTCACCACAACTATTCACCACAACTATTCATCCACATTTCCCAGCTTCAGTGACACCACCACCGAAACAGGCAAGTGGGTCTAAGTCTGGAAAGTCAAATCAGCCTGCAGAGGTCACCCAGATTCTCCCATACCAGGCGCGCCACGAGCGTTTCACTACGCACCCCTGGCTTATAATTATGCCAGATCAGGAGCACCAAGAATCAACTTCGATTGCTGGCCCCCACAGAGCCGCGAATTTTGCGCAGTGCAGCTCAGGCTCATTATCAGGCAGGGCAGATTGGGGGCTTTCTGACCCACTGGAGCATCTCAGACTCAAGTTTAAGCCCATCAGACGATGAGCATGGAAATATCGTGGGGTCTCTTTCAAAGTGTAGCTGTTCCAGAGATTAAGCAAGCAGCAGGTGGGAAGAATCCGTCAACATTCGCATTGTGCTATTTACGGGACCTTCTCCAAAACGAAGGCCGTATGGGTAGACAAATACTGCTGTCAGCTGCACACAAAACAAGAAGAAACTGGCGAAAATCTACAACTTCCTCTTACGGACTTCAGGTTTACAGCTCCCAGCTATGTGTTTTGGCCAAGCCTAGATAAGACCTTTATCTTCTGGTATCCACACTCCTCGTTCCCACCCCTTTCTCTCAGGTAAGTCTCAGTGTTGTAGTCGAGTACTTTGCCAGCCGAGCACAAGTACTGATTTCCGAGTACAGGTACTTGCACCTGTGAGTACGAGTACGAGTACAAGTACTTCTAATCCGAGTACGAGTACGAGTATTGGAACCAGACTACCAATGCCCAAATAAACCGCGGGACCAATCTGGAGTACCACAATATAATTCGCGTACGTGATTGGTTATGTACGCTCACAGACGGCGAATGGGTCGTATACGTTATTAATGGTCCCGCATTCGGCCCTCTTTTTGTCAGAACTGTATCGAATATCGGGTCATTGGGGTCGATATTTTTGTACCTTACTTAACGGCCGTGGTAAGTTAACTTAAAGGATTTCTGATCGAGTACTTTGATGCTCTAGTGCATTTTTGGATGTCGAGTTGCGAGTATTTTGTAGCCCGAGTACAAGAACTGTAGTTCGAGTACGAGTACTTGGACGTCCGAGTATGAGTACGAGTACTCTGAAAACGGTACTCGACGAGTACGAGTACCGGTACTACAACACTGGTCAGTCCAGTGCTTCTCTGCATTTGCAGGTATCGGGGGTGTGGTACTTTTTGTAATAGAAACTCCCCAATCTGTAGGAACTTTCTGTTCTAATAAGAAATACCTCCGTTTCCATCCCTCCCATGCCATCTTGTCTGTGGCATATTAAAACGGGGGAGTTACCTACGGAATCCTGGAATGTTCAGTCATGAGACCTGCAGTGTATGAGGGTTGACGTCATGGTCTTTGTTCTTTTCAGAGAAAATGCTTGCGCATGCCCATTGGATACGCACTCGTAGGTGTCGGAGGTATTTTTTTTTTATTTGGGGAGATTCTAATGTTTAGTCTAATCTTAGAAGTGCGTCAGGTCACCTTGACTGAATTAAAGGGTGCACTGTCCTAATTCAATGATTCAAATACACCGCTGGACAGTTTCTTCTGAAAATAAGAGTTTGCATGGGCCTAGAAATTGTGGGAGCTTGTAAGTATTGCCAAGGATCAACATTCTAGATTAAGGGGCTCCTTATCTGAGAGCAAAGCAGACGAAAAGTTGTCTTTGCAAAATTGTCCAAAGAGCCTGAGAAAGTGAATGGGTGTCATTTGAAAAATTGCTACCACAGTTGTAACTTCTGTGTCCTTCCTCCATGGTCAATCTATCATCGGTCAAGGCTTTCGTTGTTAACCGTATTGCACTCACTAGCTATCCGTTTCTACCATTTTCATATGCTGTGGAAAAATCAAGTCGAACTGCGCCCAGCCTGATGTGCAAACCAGCTGAACTGGGACGAACGACTTGGTCCGACCATTCACGAAGGCTTATGTTTGTCTTTAGAGTCGTTAGATCTAAGCGCAGCAGGCGCATGGGTATTTTCCTTAGTCCGTGGTCCACCTGAAGTTTCAAATCGTGTTTTACGTCAGATATACTAAATCTGCCCTGAGAATGCATTCCATTTAAGGCGCCTTTCAATATGTACGTTTTTTGAGTGCGTTGCGTACACAACGCGTTATTGCTTTTCACTTTTACAGACACAAAAATCGACTCCATTCCCACAACACACTTGTGCGTTACGTTCGGCCGTCCAAGTTAGTCTGAAAGCGACTTTTACTGATACGCAACGCTTTACAAAAGTGTTGATGGGCATATGAAAAAGGCGTCTTTACGGTCGAGTTTGAGTGCTCGATCGTAAGTTAGGGCGTTATTTCCTACTCATAGCTAATTATCTAATTTAAAAATATTATAGTCTGTTAACTTCTTGCGGCTAGGCTTTGCTATATTTTATTTTGGTAAGCTGTACACATTGCAATAACTTCTGAGTTATAAAAGGTGCTGTCGATCTTCGATAATTTCGAGATTTGGTGTAGGCTTCCCTTGCAGAGGTTACAACCAAAGTTCTCTATTAAGATTTCTAAAAAAAAACGTTGCAGACTTCAGCAGGTTATTCAGGCGTTCGCACTAAGTCTGATAGACAATTCCTACAAATGAAAATATCACACTTGAGAGCATAATGATAACCGGCAGCATTAAAAGTTCCTGATGCGCACAATCGTGGATTGTGGAAATTCCAAATGTCTATTTTTATCTTTCTCGCCTTATCACATACTTCCGTGAACTTTGATTTGTTTATGATGTTATTTCGTGGCGCATATTAGCCCAGTCAGATTAACTCGAAATTACTATTGTCCTATAAAGGACTTTTAAATTGCTCGCTTTATTTGATAAAAGGACTATTATTGAAATGTATTATTAGCGGCAATCATGACATGTTGAGCTGAGTATTATTGTCAATTTTTAAAAGTTAAGTCGTGATCATTATATGAAGCCCTTTCGAATAAACCTTTGCGATTTTAGTTTTAATAAAATCTAGTACATTGAGTTATCTGATTGCACATAAATATAACGATTTGAATCCCCTACACTAAAGACACTGTTGCTATACCTCGTGATTCGGGCAAGCTTTGCATAACGACCATCATCACAGGAATGCACCGTTTCCTTTGTGCCCTTCCTATCTATTGAAAACAGTGTATTGGTGCAAGGCGTCTCTTATGTAACCCCGAATCACGAGGTTAATCACAGTGTCTTTAGTATGGGGAATTCAAATTTTAATGTTCACGCGAACTCAGTGTTCCAGTTTTATTAAAGTTTAACTTGCATAAGGTTTATTTGATGTGGTGACACGTCAAATTATTTGCACAATCGGAAGCCCATTCCATTTTGGTTCCCGTTACAACAAAATTACGGACTCAGCGTACTAGTATAAGCCTATTTGAGGTATGGCCAAATCTAACAATTTAGCCCAGGGGAAATAAACTAGCGGTTGGAAGAAAAATCATAACCTATTAACTCGGCGTTTAAATGTGTCCTTTTCAAATATACATGCAAATTTAAATGACTTTCTCTCTTAATCCTTCGAAAGTCTTGTGAGCTGGAAAAACAACATAAAGCTATCCCTCATCGGGCAATAGTCCATTTCATATAGGTTATGAAAAATACTTTTTTCTTTGGGATGAATTTTCAGTTTTCAAACAAACAGAAATTCTGCAAAATTAAGATAAACAAATGGTGGAACTATTAAATCTAAATTTTAGCAGCGAGTTACTTTGCCTTGATGCTATCAACTTTGTCTGTCACACCGTGCTGAGCGACTAGAATGAGTGCAGTCTAACGTTTAGGCCTCCATCACAAGCAAATCAAATACCGCCAAATACGTGTCAACAAACCTCATGATAACCTCTTGACATGAACTCTGAGGGACTTTTTAGCCAACTGTTTTCCTCTCCTACATGCAAACATGGACTATGAAAAAGCTGTCTCTATCCATAGAAGTATATTCATATGTTTGTTTGTTTGTTTGTTTGTTTGTTTGTTTGTTTGTTTGTTTGTTTGTTTGTTGGGGTGTTTGTTTGTTTGTTTGTTTGTTTGTCAAAGATAAAGTAATATGGTCAAAGATAAGCCTACAGTTGTTAAGAGGTCCCGTAAATTAAACCCAACTGTTTTTCTCTCCTACATGCAAACATGGACTATGAAAAAGCTGTCTTTTATCATTGAAGTATACTCATATGTTTGTATATAAGTTCATAACAACTTATGTTTACTTCTTGCGGCTAGGCTTTGCTTTACTTTACTTTGGTAAGTTTTACACTTTGCAAATAACTTTGAAAAATTTATTTTTTGATTCAGAGTTATAAAAGGTGCTGTCGATCTTTCATAATTTCGAGAGTTGGTGTAGGCTTCCTTTGGAGAGGTTATAACCAAAGATCTCCAGTAAGTTAGTTGGGCGTTCGCACTGAGTCTGATAGACAATTCCTACAAATGCAGAAAATATCATATTTGAGAGCATAATGATAACCGGCAACTTTAAAAGTTCCTGATGCGCACGATCGTGGATTGTGGAAATTCCAAATATCTATTTTTATCTTTCTCGCCTCATCACATACTTTCGTGTACTTTGATTTGTTTATGATGTTATTTCGTAGCGCATATTATCCCAGTCAGATTAACCTCGAAATTACTATTGTCCTATAAATTTTGGCAGCGAGTTACTTTGCCTTGATGCTATCACCTTTGTCTGTCACACCGTGCTGAGCGACTAGAATGAGTGCAGTCTCACGTGTAGGCCTCCATCACAAGCAAATCGAGTACCGCCAAATACGTGTCAACAAACCTTATGATAACCTCTTGACATGAACTCTGAGGGACTTTTTACACAACTGTTTTTCTCTCCTACATGCAAACATGGACTATGAAAAAGCTGTCTTTTTTCATAGAAGTCTATTTATATGTTTGTTTGTCAAAGATTTAAAAGTAATGTGGTCAAAGTTAAGCCTACAGTTGTTAAGAGGTCCCGTAAATTAAACCTTAACATAGTTTCCAGAAGCTGCATCTGGAAGAGGTTCCTGTGACTTTTTGCTCAACAAGGTAGGGTTTCTTTGCTTTGTTTTAGAAAAAATTTAAAAGAACAGTCGAGGGCAGAGAACTGTATTGGCATTGTATACCTTTTCAATCATAATATTGTATCATTTCCCTATTTTTTCAAAAGTGAATTCATTCATCCAAAAAGTCTGCTGTGCCCTGAGTCACTAATGATACTGCTCGTCAACAAAACATCATTATCTACTTCAATTCAATTCTGATATGTTTTTTGTTGTTTCTGAGTAGATGAAGTTAATACTATAACTATTTTACGTGCTCAATTAGGTATTTGGTTCTAAACTGACAGCTCTGCTATTTTCTACTTGTAACCTTTACTTTGAAAATTTAATATTGTTACAATGAAATTTGCTTAACTTTTGGAAAGGACGTTCTCTGAATAGACTTTAGGGGACAACGTTGACCTAATGGTCAAGATTGGTTATTTTCGTTTTAACAGTAACAAAATATTTCTTTATTTGTTCAGTCTTCATTCTAGGGTTAAAGTAGCCAGTTGGTTCTCTGGGCCAAGTTTCTACACGGGACGTGTACAATATTAATAGACAACAGTTAGTAGTTTGTCTGTTGGGTCCATTTTATTTTATTTGTGCTTTCTTTGTCAACATTCTTCGCCTCATTGTAACAGTATTTTGTGACTGCACCCTTAACACATGCACTGAGCAGGGTTTAAGTAGATGGGTCGATTTCACGAAACTCATCTTATCTTGAAACTTATCTTAAGGCTTAAGATGAGTCCCAACTCGATGATTGATCTTTGCTAAGAAGGGTTCCAAGATTGGTTTAGCCAAACCCATTTTGAAATAACAAATAGGTTTTCCTATACCATGAGATTTTTTAGCATTTCATTTCAATGAAAAGTAACTTTTTTTGTAAATGATAACACTTTCCAAGCCTGTTCCTGCAGCTAGTTTCATCCCACAAAACTGTTTAAAAAATAGCTCTAGGACAATACTCGTCTTTCACTTCGACAATATTTACCGCATGCATTAATGAGATAAGACAACCTCAGACCCATTCCAAGTTAGGAAGAGTTCTTGAAGAAGTTAGGATTTGTTGAACGTGTCATAAAATTTGGTGAAATTGATCATAAGACGAGTTGTAAGGTAGGACAGGTTACCCCTCTTAAGACACGTCTTACCGTTTTATGAAATCAGCCCTGGGGGTCACTCGTTTACCAGAGTGGTCATTTTAACCCAACACGTATGTGCTTGCGCTTTTCCTAAAATGTCTCTGAAGTTGTGGTGACAAAAAAAATCTCCGGCAACACTGCGTTTTGGGTCCTCGTAACCCTATATTCCAACATGCGTGTTGTCCTTAAGTCCGTGTGTGAGTTCTTATTCAAAGATTCTTCCGGAGAAGAGGTAACAGCTAATAATAGCAACAGAAGCAACAGTAGACCCCAGGTTTGGAATTGAAAGCAGTTTTAAAACGGTAAAACCACCTTTTCGGGGAAATTGGGGATTGTTTTCGGGATGAAAAGTCATTTTACAAAAAAAAAAATCCGTCCTACCCGAGGCCTAGATACGCCACTGACACAAATCAATATTTGATTTTGATTTTGATGATACGAAGTGCAAATATGTGCACAACCACGTACAAAGTGTAAGTGCCGTCTAACGAGACCGTACACAACCTAATTTTAGAGCTCCGTCACAATACGAGTTCATGCTACTTGACAGGCTGCGCAAAGGGTATGCATAGTTTGCTGGGACATTTCATTTCCTCCCATTACTGTATATAATTAGTTTCTTGAACCCTTCGCATGATTGGTAAGAACACCTGCCTATGATTGACTAACACTCTGGACTATGATTGGTCATATGTCTTAACTGTGATCGGTCAAGTTTTTGAATAATTAGTGCTAGAATCCGCCACAGAGTCCCAACTTTGCGGAAACCTTAACTTTGTAAGGGTTGAAACTATATACAGTCATTTGCGAAATTTACGAAGTGCATTTCAAATATAAACCAGTTCATCATAACAACCTATGTTTACTTTTAATTTGTAACCTTAATATCTTGGTTAACAGCGTACATTTCCATTACTACATTTTGACTATATTTCAATGATTTGAAGTGTTAACAGTCTAATGGTTAGTGTGCCCGCCATCGTTTTTGATGACTTGAACTGGGTTTTTCACCCCTGCAAAATGTCATAGAAGACTTGCCTTTGGAGAAAAATTCATTCAAATGGGCTCATAGCACTTGTCGGGTGTATGAATGAGTAATTCAATGAGACAATGTTGTGCAGGTCCGGTGACAGAAATACCAACAAAATACCAGATGGTCTTAAACTTTTGCAAATGACGGTAGAACACCGAGAGGGGTAACTTGAGTGTGGACACAATGTAACTTTGCCAACAATAGCAGCTGTTTGAACAATTAATATAACCACCCAGGACAGAGTAAATTGTATAATAAACTCTTTGAAATCATACGCAGCATGTAAACCCATGTTTTGCCAAGTACAAAGTATTCTGTCAGTTGTTGGTTTGTTTGGGCATTTTCAGAAACGAAGTTTGTGTTTATTAGGTTCCAGCTGAGTAGAGTTATCTATGCAGCGTCAAGTCTAGAAAAAACTTGCAATATGTCAATATCAATAAGGCTTCCAACATTTTATAGGGCCTTTTCACCTGTATATTGTTGAATTATGAATACTGATTCGAATTGATTGAACAAACATGTCAAGTTCTGGGTTTACTTTTGAAAATTCGTTATGCCAGATTAACATAACTAGTGAAGGTGGTTGTAATGGTACATAATCAACTAACATCAATACAGCATCTGTATAGTTCATCAGCATGATTTGATTTTTGCCAAGCAAATACTGTTCCTATCTATTTCAGTTTCCATACCTTTGTTTGAGAAAATTTAAACTGTGGTAACCCCGGGTGGGGCACGTGACTAAGACTTTTCGTGGGGGCGGTGTACGAATCCTCAACAAAACAGACCAAGCATAGATCTGTTAATTTTTTATTTCAAAAAGCAGCAGAATTCATGAGGTGCCATTTGTTTTCGGGGAGTTACAAGTAAACTCCAGAAATGGGGAGCTCAAATTTTTTTCTTGCCTCATAGACAAAAGGTGCAGACGCCACCCTGCAGCCCCCCCCCCCCGGTGCGGGCCTATATGAAATGCATGTAGCATACGCAGTTGTAATGAATTTAAATTCAGATGGATTTGGGAAAATACCCTTTCGGGGTCATCAGATATCTGAAGACAAAGCTAAATGTACAAAGACCAAGTGATGTCCTCTGCGTCATCGGACGTCCACCCAGAAGCCTGGAGTTCGCTACAAAGATGAAAATGTTGAAGTTAATCAAATTATTAAAGTTGAATACCAAAAGACGCACTGAGAACAAAAAAAAATCCTGTCAGTTTGTTCGATCCTGGAAGCTACAGAAAATCATCTTTCTGACCATGTACATAGCTCAAAAAGTCAATTTGAGACTTATTCGTGATTTCGACGTGATGGGTCATTTACGCCGTAAGCTGATACTGTGCATGAGTTGAGTGACGCCAACTCTTGCTTTTGTGTAACGTTTTTGTCAAACTTTAATTCAATGCTTGGTGTATCTCTACGAGTTAGTCACAGTATACACTCAGCTCTTGTTGGGAGTGAAATACATGAGCAAGGAAACTTAAATTTACAAGCCCAATGGGTATAAATCATTCCTAACGCTGGTACTCGGCCTTATAAGAAGTAAAACAAGAATATCTGACCATGCTGAACTATTTACATTTAGAAGGTGATTAACAAGAACTAATTTGTATTTTTTCTGAGCAGGATACATTCCATGGATGTCAAGAAGCAGAGCGTTTTCTGGCTTATCATCATTGGAGCCACACTGAGTGCATCAAAATACCATATTTGTCCTCATAACAAAGGTAAGAAATTATATTTCTTAAATTAAGTTAAATGTGGTAGATTTGCCGTAGATTGACACCATAAACAGCGTCACCTGTTGCCAGGGGCAATGACATCATTTTGAAAGCCTACAAATCCATGACCACTCAGCTTCCCTATCTCTGCATGTCACATCTTGCCATATCCTACGTCCAAAAAAAACACAAAACAAGCTTTTAGAATGCAGGTATTTGGCAAAATTTCAGAAAAAGAACTCCAGACCAACAGTCACTATTGAAGGGACACTCCATTCAGACCGTTTGGTTGAAAATCCTTTGTAAACTTTCCCGTGAATTGTACGTGCTTTGTCAAAATAAATCTGTACTCTCTTTTAGAAATCAGGGAGCAACATGCCTTCGGCCTCTTGAGTGAAGACGCCAAAGTACAACAAGGAATTTGGCACAAAATCCCTTGTTTGGCCTACCGTCCTGGTGAAGAATTGGATGGGATCATTTGGTACAAAGGATCAAGAATAGATGACCTTGGAACATAGAGGCTCATCAGTCGAAAGGGAGCTGATTACTTTCCAACTACCGAAAGATACGCATTTTCATCTGATGAATCCAGTCTCTTAATAAAAGGCGTCGAGAAGACCGACGAAGGGACATACCTGTGTCAGGTCATCCCAGAAAATTCACTCTTTCGAGCAAAAGGCGTTCATATCAACGTTATTGGTAAGACTGCAAACGCTTTAACAGTAGTATGGTGTCACCACTTAATTAATGTATGCCACATAATTTGACTTCAGTGTTTACAAAAAGCAACGTTATACTGTACTGCACTTCCTTATTGTTCTCTGGAACATTATTTGTTCTTCAATTTTCCGGACAGCCCTCCATACAACTGTCAACCCAACGTAATCTTTCAATGATGCCCCTAATTCAAAAATTATTTCAAAATGAAGAACAACCAAATGAAAAACTAGAGACCATTAGGTAGATTACAATTTGGGGTTTGCAATTCTAGTACATACACTCTTTACGAAATGGCGGTGACATATCGGGAATGTTAGTCTCATTTATCACAAGATGCTTCGTGATAAATTCAATAATAAGTCCAATTCTGTTTTCTGTTGGACCCTCCCTACAGGATCATATCACTCTCCAAATAAGCAAAGTCACTACGATATTTTCCAAATTTATCCCTGTACAGCATAACAACACTGGTCTGTTTTGTTGAGCAAATTAATTATGTAGAAAAGCTGGTTACTCGATCCTTCGAATTTCGTGTGAAGTTTCGCCCTGAGGCTAGGCCTTGAGTGATGGTCGCAATGATACAGGGCTCTTGGTATAGCTTTCTTCTGTGGAGAAACATTCGTTCCCAAATACTCAAAACTCACGCGGCACAGTAGCTAGCACGGGGGCAGGAAGGAAACCCCGAACCTAAGGGATACAGCCACCTATAATATTAATGAACATGCATACAAGTTCCATGCATGCATGAAATATTTATAAAACTAACACGTTTTAATGATTCGTAAACACAGTTCAGGCATTTTTCAAGTCAATGTTATTCTTCTCTGGATTCAGACAATAAAGCAGGACACAAATAAAAGTTATGGTAACCGTTATTCTCACTGAAGCAGGTCTTTGGGAGGTGTCCAGGCTGGATGTTTGCTCTGATTTTGCCAATTCTCGGCCGATCTTCACCTGCTGCATTAGGGATCTGCTTTTCATTTTCTCATCTCATCTTCTCTGTTGTTTCCAGCTGATTCGTTTCCAGCTGTTATCAGTGACACATCAATTTCTGCACGTTTGGACCAAAGAAGTAGGCAACTGCTACCGTGTCAGTGTGCTGAACAGGTCACAGAGGGCATTTCCGTAGTTTATTGGTCAGCGGGGAATGGTGTCATTGCAGACACAGAGATCATTGGGGCGCGTTTTTCCGATGGCACTTTCATTCAGACTAAGTATGGCACTGATTGCAACATTGATTCCGATGCATCCCTTATCGTAAATTGTCCACATGCGTTTGCTGATGTGACGAGGCTATGGTGCCATGTGTTTCTATCCAATGGCACGCAGCGGAGTTGTCACACTGACCTGTCATTCGCAGGTAATTTAACGAGTTTGCAAACCTTTCTTAGAAAAGAAATACACTTACATACTTAAAAATTAGTCATTTCTAATGTTTGAATTCTCGAAATGAATTAAAAATTGGACATTGTTATTTTTCTGTAGCGCCGCCACAGCAAACATTTGTCCTAAGTAGGTCATTTGCATGGTTGAAAACGATATTACTTGTGCATGTAACGTTGTTACGATTACTGGCTGGTTTGGTAAAACAGAAACATTCGAGGCAAGCCCGGTAATGAAGGCAACAGAGACAGCTTTCTATCTACAAAAGGGTAGGGAGCAGACTCTTCCATGTGTAGACAAGACGCCTGGCGAGAAATCTTGCAGTATCCGATGGATGCAAGACGACAAGGACAGCGGTCGGCAGATTCTCCATTACCAGGTGTTCAACAACCACATCACCGCTGAGCCTACCTTTCACCTTGCCGTTGACTTCGGTCTCACTATCAAAAGTGTACAAGACAACCATACTGGAAGATACACCTGTTCAAGAGGTGCCGGAAATCCATACACAATTATTTCCGCATTCGTTATAGGTAAGTTTCATATCATTTGGTCTCACATAAACGTAAATTTCCAGAGAGAAAAAGAGTTCTCCTTTTATTGTTTAAAGCTTTTTCCGCAGAACAATGTCGTTTAGGTGAAAAGGCTTGCATAATTATTCCCTTCCTCGGTCTTAACATTACTTGGTTGACAAAAGGCAAAACTTTACGTGCTAGCATGGAGGGTAAAATTCCCAAGCTCAAGACTGTATACCTCACACCCAGAATTTAAAGAAATCGCTGTTCAGGAAGCTTATGGACTGTACCCGCCAAAGGGAAATGAACCAGCAATGACCAGTGCATGTAGTTTTTTGTTTTCTTTGGAATAGGAAAGGAATGACATTGGCATGTTATTTAATAACTTTAGACAGGAACAACATGACACGGCTCTGGAGGAACAACAACGTTAATATCTTTACCTATTCCTTCCTAGAACAACCAGCGCTAGCTTTAATAGTCTTATTCTTTGACACTTGATGCTGTCGTAGATAGTTTAACACTTTAGGCCAAACCTTTCATCCATTTCAATTGTGTTTTGTAAAAGGTGATTCTTTTCCACTTGATGACAAGAAATCGATAGCCGCTGATCAGGTGACTTTTGAACCTGGTCAGAGATTCGAACTGCCCTGCCCTGCCAAATCAAACCTATCTGAGACAACCAAGGCAACATTGGTTTGGTCTTATGGCACCTCAGACAAGCGGTCACCCACTGTTATTGGCACACGGAATCTACCAGATGGTTCAAAAAGTATGTCTGATCTGGGAGGCAAACGGTGCTTTGATATAGCTTCAAACGGTTCCCTCCTTTCCAACTGTTCTGATGAAGATGATGTTAGGTACTGGTGTCACGTCTTTCCCCATGATAGTTTGTTACGGAGATCCCATGTCGATGTGTCTTTCCACACTCAGAACACTACTCCAAGTAAGTAATATTAAACTCTAGTTTTTGGATTATTGACATTCACAAATGCTGGCTAGATATCCGAAGTGTTGCCTACATCTGACCTCTGTGAACTACATACGGACAGTAAAATTAAACTGTGCAAAGTTGTAGATGGCGTACTCCGTCACGCAGTATTTGCTGAAAATTCAAAAATGTTTTCTTTATCTTTTATTATGCCGAACTTCAATGAACACCATTGAGATGATTTTTTGATACCAGTTCTTATGTTTGGGGGAATGTATATATTGACATCTTAGTTTTTTCTGTGTGTTTAGACTCTGCGCAGGTGCCCTGTATGAGACTTCATGTGGCAGGCGTAATCATTGCTTGTGAGATGATGATTAGACTTGTGCTGTCCTGGAACAATCTGACTTAGTTTGACGGTTTCATCTTATCATTTGGCACACTTTAAGCTTTTTTAACGATACTTGTTATCTTTGTTTATATTATTTTTTAAATTATTGTTCTTCTTGTTATTCATTTTATTATTGCATGTTGTTACTAGAATCTGTTTGTTAATCTCTCTCTAATTGGTATCCCTGTTGTAACCGATGCTGCTCCTTTTATTGGATACTTTTTATTTTATTTTTTGTTTTGCAATAAAAAAAATAATGTGTGAACCGCTAACCTGAGAAAAACCTATTTGTCGGGAACGTGATACACCTGTAGGTGAGCCTATTCGAAGAGTTGCGCTTTGAGGCAAATTGAGAAACACAGCAGGTGTTCACTGGGGTTAGGGGAGGGGTTGTTTTGTGGGATGTGAGTTTTAGTTGTTATTTTTATTTTCGGTTTTGTTTTGCTTTGGCTATTATTTTTGTTTTCTGCTTTCATTTTGGGTTTTATGCTTGGGAACTAGGAATTGTTTTAAAGAGTGCTGCGTAATCCTGGTTTTTATGATGTGCAACGAGATCAGGATAAACAAAGGACGTTATTCAAAACAAATACATGTAGGCAAAGTTTGGTTAGAAAAGGATAAGGGATTATTGCATTAGTGGTAAGTAAGGTTTGAAAAATTCTTGGCACGTTCCCCTGGGAATGTCTCCCTAATTTATAAAGGGTAATTATTATAACTTTTCGTTATTAGTTATTTCTTCATCTTATACACCATTATTATTAATCTGCGTCGTATATTTTTGCATCAATATTTCTTTTGCACGCAGAATGGTACGTTTGTTGTTGATGTATTTTTTATTTATTTTATTTTTGGTTCATTTCAAGGGCGTACCTCATTATTCCCCCGTGCAACAAAAGCCACTACCCCAAAAATAAGGCAAAACAAACCATTGCCAGGTACAGAGAATACTGACACATCAAAGGCATTTAGACACTTAGAGATCGAAAAGCAAACCTGATTTGGTTTCCAATCGTAAATATCTGCAATCTGCGATCTTATACTTAACGGTCGTAATGATCTACGACATTTTTTGTAATACTCAGTTCTTTGCAAAACTAAACATAGCAACCACGACGTCTGGTCCTAGTGGTATGTGGAACCCGCAAAAAATGTCCAACAATTTGGGAAAATGGCCCCAAACTAAGCAATAACTGGAATCAGGTGACACAAATGAGGCCCTATTCATATGTCAAGTGTTCTTGTAGTCATTGCTGTTATTGTGTTATTGTTACCATTATTATTATTATTCCTGTTTTTATTTTCATGTAATTGTACTTTGCTTTTTTACTTCCACTGATGCATGATCACTGTTTCTGCTAACCTTGTTGGTTATTATTGTTAATTTTTACTGTTGCATTTTTTTGCCATATACAGTTTCAACTATATCGTGGGTACTATTACCTGTGTCGCTGTGTTGCCTTTGCAAACTTTCGTATTTTTCATGTTATTATTTTTGCAGTCGTAACTGCTGTTATTGGTATATATTTCATTGTTGTTTTGTTTTGATGATTCTTTTTTTTCTCTCTCTTATCGTTTTATTTCTGTTTTTCCATAGTTTAATGACGTATTTGGACGTTTTGACACATTTTTTTAAACGTGTCAGCGCTTCAGCCTTGCACTTTGTCAGGGGTATGAAGCAAAGGGGTTGAAACTTATTCGCCCATATGTTTGCGAGGGACACGTTATTGAGTTATTTGTTTCCCACACGTTCGCTTTTTAAAGGAAGTCTGTATTGGAATAGAGTTCTGTTCCAATGAGTTCATACCGATTTACTATTTTGCACAAGGATATGAATATTAACAATAATTAAATCAATTGGCAAAAATATTAAAATTAAGATAGACGTTTAGAATTCGAATGAAGTGGACATTATGTAAATGCGCTTTGTTTTGACATTAGTGTTGCTACATTTTATCTTAAGATGAGTGTCCTATCATCGCCTGCGACAAGAAATTGTTGCCAGTTGATTAGGTAACCTGAGGAATGAGTATTCTTGAAGAGCTACTCTGTGTCGAATAGTTTGTTTGACCAACAGCAAGTTAGAATGAGCATTTACCCAGAGTCACAGCATTTTCAGATGTGGGTCATTCAGTAGCAGGTGGCAACTGATTTTTTTTGTGCATCACTGAGATGTAGGCCTATAGAAATATCAGGTATAGGCCCTAGGTCACGTAATTATCTTAAGATGAGCTGCGTTCCGTTATTTTTTAAGTCTCATGATGTCAGTGCAACATTTTATGTGCTAATGTGAAGCTTTCCATGCTTATTTACATCTGATGTTAAGAAAGCAAGCAAGAACTAAAAAAACCTTCAATGCCATTCTGACTTTAAAAAATGCGAAGTGTATAGTGAAGTTGATTGGAACCATGGTTTATTCATTGATTCGTACGCTTACATGCACTTTTACCGGTGGTGTTTAATTACAGGATTTTAAGATCTGTTACAGAACAGCGGTACCCAAAACACAAACCTGGTTAGTTTGGCATTGTTCTTATTTGGGGTTCAAGAGTCCTTTTATTCATTATTTGTTATTTTTAACACATTTTAAAAACATTTTCTTAAGCATACCGGTAATTGGTGTTCATTTTGGTTTAACCCTGAATATTATTAAACAAGTTAGAACAATGTTCACATATATCTTGTGATGTATTCAGTCAAGAAAGTGAAAGTGCCTTAACTGAACTGGATACAGTAAGCCTTTCAACTTTTATTCGATACTAATCGTTAAGAACTGTTGAGTCACATTTCGTGTGTTGAATGTTACAATCACTTTTACCTCATTATCTCAGAATTCAGTTAAAACACATTTGAGTCAACAGATATAAAGTAGCACCACAGATAATTTGTTTTAATCTTTAAACATCCTCCATAACGTTTACATGCTGACAAAATAATAATGGATTTAATTTGTTTGATCAGTTGTAGCCTATGTTGTGGGAGCTGATACACCTACTTGCAAAGAAAATACTAAACCCTAAAACAAAAACAAGCAAATCAGATCCAACGCCTGGCGGATATACTTGTGATATGTATGTGTACACTGTTAAATTTGCATTGCTGAGTTGCTCTGGTGAATCGAGAATTGGTATATAGGAGATTATGTGTCCATTCAGGCTGATTTAGGTGTTAGTGAGCAAGAGAGGACATTTTGAACCCTACGTAGCGAAATCCATCGCCTTCTCTGTGTAACGAGTGAATTTGAAGAATCTGGTTGAATTTGTAAAACATGATATTTAATATTCACTTTTTAGTCCTTGCAACTAGGCCTACTCTTTATCTGTTGCCGATTGGCAGTTCATCCGCTTTATTTTCACTGACATGCAAATAAACAGTAAAAGTGAAATAAATGTTTTTGATTGATCAGACGAAGAAAGATAAACAATTTCTTTTAGTCGACTTTTAATCGAAGTTTTTGAACTATTAAGTGTATATGAACTTTGGACAAGTGCGTATATGTGCTGTGATTTTGCTCTCTTTTTTTTATTGATTTCCTACAGCATGATTTGGGATCAGATTGCCAAGTGGTATTTCATGCTATAGATTAGAAAAACACTTCAAGAACGAAAATGGAACTGAACACCCCAAAATCAAATAAGCCTGATACAGCATGACCCAGCACCGTCTAACAGAACTTTCACTCTGTTTTTAGGGTGGGTAGTTTGTGTTAATTTTCCCCCAATTTTGTATTTCTTATTTATAACCACCCTTTTACTCTTCAGAGTTAAAAATCAAACTTTTAAATTCACCGGAGTTTAATAAGTGTGTACGCGTAATCCAAAGGTTAGACACATTAGCAATTGTGACGTAAGGCCTTGCTTGGGCTTGATCTTGACTTGTGATCTCATCTGTTTAACGCTTTAAACCAGAGTTGAAAGGCTTTTCCAGGAGACCTTTAGGATTTTATTCTAAAAAGATATATGTGTTAAACCGTAAAAAGTTTACCATATGCAAATGCGTTTTGAATCTGAATGTAACGAGTCTAGGCTTATTTGGAACTTGCCTTTAAGAACTTGGGACTTGAATTGAGACTCATTTCTTACACGGGGGATTTGCTGAAACATTAAATTTTGTGTCAATCACCTTTATGGCGACCTTTGAAGGATAAAATCAGTCACCAAAGACGCACCCGGGCCATGCGCACCACGTGCTGGTGGCGCAGTCATATTTTCGTGGGATGACGTTTACATCTAATAACTTCGAGAATAAATACAAATTCGAGTTGTCCGCATCCTGACTGTTTAACGGAAGTCCCCAAGTCATTAAGGCACGAAACACGAAAGTGTGTAGGCCTACCTAATCATATAAAACTTTACTTTCTCTACTGTGGCAACATTGTAGTGATTATTTCCCACTTTGTATTCATTCTTGTGGAGTCTTTTTGATTACAATCACTTTACTGAGATTTTTAAAATTCTTGCTACCTGAAGGTTTCTTTCTATTGATAAATAAAAATCAGCCACTTATATGGTACGTTCACCTTCGTGTAGCAAATCTTGTCTTTTCGCAGATCGTGTTTTGCGTGGCGTGACATGTCGCAGAATTTCGGGGCTGTTTTCACTCTTTCTGATGACGATACTTTCTGTGGTCACGTGGTTATTGCAAACAGATAATGATTGGACCATCCATGAATGGGTGAGTGGTAGCAGTCAGGATAGCCTGAAAGCAGGATTTGTTGCGGTCCTGGCATGTAGTGCGTGTCCTACCGCGCCGATGCAGCACACATTCATTCATTCATTCATTCAAATTGGTTTATTAATAATCATGCCTCGCAGCGTCAGCTGAATTGAACATGATTTACAAAGTTTAAAACATCACAAACTATAAACAATTAAACTTAATAAAAAAAACAGAACGAAAAACCAAATTACAGAGAAAACATCTTATATAGACACAAATAAGAAAAAACCGTTCATGGTTAAAAATGCAAATTTACAAATGAGTTGATTAAAATGCCAGTACACATGTAACCAAAATTCAGTTTAAAATGGGCAAAACAAAAAAGGCCCATTTAAAAATTGTAAAAACAACCAAATATGCAAACAAATCATTAAATATTAGGAGTGTTTAATAAGCGAATGAGATAAGGGATGGCACTCTTCTGCATGCGATTTGTTTTACATGGCAGTTCTGTATATCTTCGTCTGTTACTTCTAGAAGGCCTAGTATTCGTAGTTTCAGGGGGAAGAAATTGCCTAAATTGATTGGTGTTCTTTAAGGTTTTGTCAATGAAAGAAACACATAAGGAGACCCTACGAGCCTCAAGGGAAACCAAATTAACCACAGATAAAACGTCTTCATATAGTGTACTCATGGCCCATTATTATACGCAGTACTCGTTTTTGCACTCTCTCAAGGCTTGATTTGTCGTAATTAGTAAGCGCACCACTCCACACAGGTGCTGCATATTCAGTAACAGGCCTAACAAAGCTAGTATATATTGTCATTAAATCCTGTCGTGGAAGACCGTGGCGTTTTAAGACTCGTAACATATGAATTCTACTATTGGCTTTCTTTGTCATACTTTGCACTTGTTTGGTCCATTTAAGATCACTTTGAACAATGATACCTAACAATTTAGCTTCATTCACAGTCATAAGATCGTGGTCTGCAATACGCAATATTGGGAAATCAGGAGGATTACGCGTAAACGATATTTCCATTTTCAAACATTTGGCTGGATTCAGTTTCATTTGTTTTTGTTCACACCAGTTCACCAGTTCATTAAGTGTACTCTGCATATTGGATGGCTTTGCGGAATTCCTGCATTCTACAATTGACATGTCATCCACGTATTTGAACATAGAAACATCGTCAGAGTTCACTGGTTTAATGCTGTTTATCATGGTAAGAAATATGACTGGTCCTAGCTTAGTCCCTTGTGGAACACCTGCATGAAGGTTTGCCCACTTCGAGTACGCTGAATGATATCTCACACACTGTTGGCGGCCGCTCAGGAAGTCCGCAATCCAATGAATCAGTGCGGGCCGAACGTCTAGATCGAGCAAATTTCTAATAGCTACTGTATGGGCAATTCTGTCAAAGGCTTTTGTGAAGTCAGTAAGAACTATTGTAGATGCTGATTTGGGTTTCTCGGCGTTGGAGTAGAGGAGGTGAAGCATTTTGATAAGGTAATGATTAGTGGATAGACCACGACGATTGCCAAACTGATTGGGGTCCAAGCTCGGTATAATATCATGAAGTAGCCATTTGGTGATGAATCCCTCTGCTACTTTAGCAAAGTGACTTGTGAGAGAGATCGGTCTCAGCTTATCAATTGTGGGGGGACTAGATTTGGGGACTGGAACACCAACAGCTTTTTTCCAGTCGTATGGAACCTGCGATTGCTGGAATGAAGTGTTGATAATGTGGGCCAGGGGGGTAGCTAACTCAACCGAAAACAAATGAATGAAGCGAGCTGAGATTTCATCAGGTCCGCTGGCCGAGGTTTTCCGCACTTTTTCAAGTGCTTTTTGTACTTCCCAAGGAGACACGATGGGGCATGGGGCATTTACACATGCAACATAGGAGGAGGAGAATGGTGACGAGATAAACTCGGACTACGAGATAAAAACGGTCTTTTTCTATTTACAATTATTCTAAATATATGAAACCTCATTATTATGATGTCTTCCTGTCACCAACATAGATAACAGTCCGAATCCTTGAGAGGGGGGCGGTTCGCTAATAGGGCAGGACCTCTAATGTTCGGTTTCTCTGCACTTAGCTGTATGCGCCGTGGGTCGAAACCGCCTGATGTCCCTGAGCTTGGAGGGTGGTGCATTTACGGCCGCACATCGGTTCTAGCGATACTTGATAGTTTTACCCACACAGGCAGGAGGGTTATCTACGCAAGACAAGGGCCACGTCGGATGAAGTTCACAAAGGACAATGTCCACACAGGAAGCAGGTGTCCGCACAGGACAGTGTCCACACAGGACACAGCTAGGGAAATTCTCTTGGTCCAACTACTATAGCAAGGTATCCCATTTTCTTGCGACATAGGCTGCACTGTTTAGGGGCTGAGTCGACTCATCACTCAAAAGGGAACCCTTTTATTTAAATTCAAATAAAAATTATTTAAATACATGTACACCTACAATACAAATAATAACAAAACAATAATATGGTAGCTTTCCCTGAAAATGTTACATAAGTAAACGTACACTATACAATACTCCAATCCCTATGTGAGCCAATCATCTATAAATAGGTAAGACAGCTTTGAATTTCCTTCCGAAATCTTACTCAAAGTGGTGACCAAAGATCGTATAGCGCCGAAGGCGCAAGATGGATAACTCTGCCCAAAAGGTGTAATCACCATGGGCGCCATTTGAGCAAGTGATACGCCTGCGCAGTTTATCATAATGCTTAGGCGCAGGCTCACCAGGTTCACATGCCAGCCGCGGCGCCAGCGTCTGTGCATTAATGTGCATTGTGCAAGCGTATCACTTGCTCAAATGGCGCCATGCGATTACAACGTTTTACGTGTGTTCAAAGTGAAATTCGCCATCTTGCGCCGCCATGTTGCGGCGCAAGATGGCGAACCTATGTCAAACCTATGTGATAAAGGAAAACAAACATCTCACTCACAGATTCCAACTGGCATAGTTTCCTCTCTTTAAAGCTGGGATACTTTGCAACACCATGCTTAAATCACCAACTTGGGTGTCTCTGCCCAGTAGTGCTGCATGTTCCTGTGTGCACATGTACATGTACACATGCACTGCATATTATACACAAAGCATGTAAATCAGTCAAAGAAGCAAATTAGCCCAGCCCATGGCTGCCGTCGGTTGAAGATCTGATTTCTCAACGTTACGTTACATTACGTTACGTTACATGTACGTTACATTTCCAAACAAAAAAAAAGGTTGGTTTAAAATCAAACATTTGAATTGTTCCCAGGTTTTCCACACATGCTGCATATCTTTAGAAATTAAAAAGTTTGAAAAAAGGTTACTATGTTACGTTTAAGCTATTGCAAATTGTCCTTTGTCAGTTTGATGAATTTCAATTTTGGCTCTCTGTCGACGGTCGGCCATGATTTATGTATGCACATGTGCACGTTCACGTACATGTACTCTGACAATGCACGTAAACGTATACATGCACTACTATGGACAAATGATTCTCGTGCAAAATATTCAATTCGTAATAACTTAGAAATATTACCGGTGTTTTTAATGGGTCTTAATTAACATTTTATTTCGTTTGTTTGCATAAACTGGAGAAGTTGTTTTAAAATGAAAGGAAAGACTGCTGACGTATTTTCTCTCAAATCTCCTCTTGTTTTTTATTTTTAATCACTTTTTCAGAATTTGTTTCGAATTTTGGCATTTGAATTCATATAATACGGATAATATAATGTTGTCTAATCAATTTTCAGTTATCAGGTTATCTCAGTGAACTTTATTTGTTTGTAATTTGTTAAAAATAAATTATGGTCTCCATCATGGAATGAAGTGTTGAAACGAATGCCCGACCTCGGAATCCACCGTAAAGTGGTGCACAAGGGTATGGGAGTGAACACAGTCAAGCGGAGTCTAAATGGACTTGAGTTCTCTGTAGGCCTACGTGTTGTATTACTACAGCGCGTTCGTTTAGCCAACAAGCATATGACATTGATTTCTGTTACGATCCAAAAAAGTCCAAACTATTTAATCATTCTGAAGCTTCAATTTTCTCCGATGCAACAAAGAAATCAAACAATATCACACTGATACAAATAACAAGGAACAAATAAACAAGTATGATTTAATGAGAATGTTAGAACACTTAAAAATAAAGGGAACTGTACTTATATCGTTATAAACAAGGTTTTTTACGGGTGAGAACTTGGCAATGCACTACCAATGAAGACCGTTAGACTCCACAGATGGCGGAAAACACAGTGCAAAAATAAGCTATTACGGGGACGAAGACCACGTCAAATAAGACTGACCGGGATCGAAACGAAACGGCGAGGGTGTGATGACCATCTTAAATACGGGAACTTGATGATCTCACAAACTGGAACTGGATTCAGTTTACAAACTGTCTATTCCGGAACAAAATTCAGCTTTGCTCTTCACTTGGTCTGGACGAACTTTTCTTACAAGTCTCGCTCCACAGACGACTCGCCATCACAGGTTGAAATGGTGCAGAAGTCAACAAGTCAAAGACTTCTCACAGCCTGCATACGGTATTCCAAAATCTCTCTTGAAGTGTGTGTGTCTACCAGTCTTTCCCGATTTTAAAGTCTACAATTCTTCCAGAGATTTCTCTCATTACGTAAGGTTCTTAAAATACATTTCTTAGCATTATTTAATCTTATGAGAAAACTCGAGAATATATACTGGAAATATCATCAGCTTTCTTGTAATTTCCCGCACGTACAACGAGAATATTCATGACTACTCATTCACTGTGGCCTGGGGCGATACTATTACAGAATATGCGACACGTACGGAACCGTGCGCGTAAACAGAACATTTCATCTGTGCAGCGCATGAAAGAGAACGAGTTGAAACAAAATAAGGATTATTACTGCACTCAACAAAAATACGACTTTTCAGTGGATTTTTATGGGGTGTTCATATTCACAACTATATATATTTTTGTAGTGACCTGTACTTTGTAGTTCTAATTTATCGCGTGAAAAACTATTTATCTAATTAATTATGCAGCCCGAAAACCACTCTACACTTTCCATGACATAAGCCTGAACCTCCACCATAACAAACAGTCCTTTTGGAATCACGATTTATGTCCCAATTAAGGTTATACCCCTTAATTGACATTCAATTATAAATTAACTAATTGTAAACATTGTTTTGCTAGTGTTCCATGCGAAGTTCCAATGCATTCCCTTAGTTTGGGTTTGGAATTATCCGCATTTACACTTTTTATGAATGGCGGAGCAATATTTCCGGGATCCTCGCTATGAACAGTACCTTATGGCTGTGGGCGTTGGTCGTTCGAGAACTTTCTCGGGTGCGGCCATTTCGCTGCTGATCGAGCAACGCCTAGGTAAGAAGGTTTGCTCCAAAATTCTTCACTTTCTGTACTTTTTGTGGTTAAGTACCCTCACAGGGCTTATCATCATCATAACCGCTGATCATTATAGAGCATGTCAGTTGATCTTATACATAAGGATAGTGGGATTTTGAATCACTTTTTGAGTGGTTCTATGATCATATTGTTGGGGATTTTTCTGCGATAGATTGCTGTGTGGCATACGTTATACACATGTATATGTATACACACAAAGCACGTTACGTTACATTTACGTTGGACGTGGTGTGCGCTGCAGGCCTCGTGTGTGCAACACCGCGAGGTGTATGGAGCTTGGGGCTGTGTACGACTCGCATCGGTGGGTCGCGCGGCCATTGCTTTTCATACTGTGCTTACTTACAAGATGGGGAACGCTGTCTATATTTTATGCGGTGTGCATTCTATACAAGTATTCATACTGCAGTTCTATAATCCCTGTAGTTAAGAATATTATTTATCATGCCACTTTTGTGAATTATGTTTGCACTAGCTCAAGCT
This sequence comes from Acanthaster planci, assembly GCF_054643075.1. NCBI lineage: Eukaryota > Metazoa > Echinodermata > Asteroidea > Valvatida > Acanthasteridae > Acanthaster > Acanthaster planci. The sequence continues at coordinate 3,478,861 of NC_141796.1, forward strand.
TTTGGGGAACTTGCCTGCCACAGGGTTCCTGCACCACTTTAGGCTACATCACTGCTAAGCAACCACACCAGGGTAATTATTTACCACAAAGTGTTGATACAATGTTTCAACTTGACATTTTTACAACATTGTGTACACTAGATGTATAAGTGTATTAAATGTGTTGTATTTTGTATACAATAAATATCTTTGGTTGTAAACACTTATGCAACAATTTTGCATACAGGGAAATGTTTACCGAGAGAAGCCGATGAGATGAAAGCCACAAATAATAATTAAATCAATCAATCAATTAAATCAACATCCGGTTTCCGATTGAATTCTTTGGGGGAATCTGTCAAGGGAGAGTGCCTCATCTTCTATCACTGGAGGATGGACCTACCACCCCACTACCAGGGGCGGCCTAGAATCCCACGTCCGGTCACATTTACTCTCTATCCTGCTCAGGCACGTGGGACAACTGGGTTCAAAGATTCTTGGTAGTCTGAAAAATAATGCATGGTACATTTCAGCAGAAGTGCATACAGACAAATCTAGGAAGTGGTACAGTGGCTGAATTCGCCAAACAGTTTATAAAGTCAAGGTACACTTCCTAGTTCTACACAGGAAAAGGTGGCTAGCCAAGCAGCATGCTCACAAAACCAACCCACTGCCTGACACTGATGGCGACTGTTGGTAGGTTTTAGCAAGAAATTTTGCAGTTGTACAAGATTACACTACACGTATATATTTACTGAAACTTAATTTCTGTATTATTAATCAGTTTCCTGTTGTTTTCAAAACATGCAGCCCTTAACTTTATGTTTTTAATGTTATAAAGTCACTGAAAAGCTAACCAGAACTCTGGAAACACTTTGCCTGTAGCGGTTCCCCTTGCCTGTATTCCTCTTCAATAGCAAAACTAGACATACCAAAAGCTTTAATCCTCTTAAATGACTCTGGTCACACCTAACACAACATAAGTTCAGTATCCATGGTCAGTATTCAGTGGGAGGCTCAAAAGCTTACTTGCGTCCTAAAATGGTGCTAGATACACGGAGCTACGTACAGTTCACGGAAAGCTAGTGCACTGGCCGGAATATATGCCGGCTCTGCTATCAGTGAAATCTCTATGATGTTGCCTATAAAAACAGCAATTCATATCGTACACATTTAGTGTCAATTTCATCTGCCTAACGTTTCACAAACATGGAAATATAAAGAAAGCTTTCAAGATATGTGTTTATCCATTGGCATAAGTTACACACATTACTTTTAGAAAACATTTTTAAATATTCCATAAAAATGCAAAAACGTAAGCATATCCGCCTTTAGCTTTTATACTTCATTGCCTGATAGTTTTTACAACACCTCGGCAATAGATTCTGTGTACTTGATTGGCCTAGGGATAGCCACATGACGCGCTTTATTTGTTATTTTGCTGCATGCGGCAAATGCAATTATACACGTGTAACCAAAGTAGAGCTGTATCACAGATCTATGAGCTCTTTACTCTACCCATAACAGCCGAAAAACTATACGCATAACAACCGCCACTGCGCACACCTTGAAGCGCTATCGCCAAACGGCTTGATAAGATTTTGAAAACCAGCAACAGTGTAGGAAAAATATTTGTTCTTGTATACAATAATACAAAAAACCAAAGTTCAAACCTTTATTGTTAAGCTGTGTGCCTAGCAAGCAATGACGTCCGCTGCGGTATATATAAGTAACCTGGTTTGACAGAGGGCACTCTCAAGTATGTTATAAGCACTCAAGATTGAGTGCATATACGCCACTTTTCAGTAAAAAGGATCTCTCATTAAAACATGTTTCTATCAACATTTCAATCAAAATCAGGGAGATGCACCTTTTTTGGTATTTCAGCTAGTCTTGAGATCAGAGTACAAAGTAAGGGGACACATTGTATTCCCTGAAATCACAGGTGATTTGGGAGTCCACGATGAGGCGATAGTTACCTGTAACACCTTATATTTACATATTTCTTTAGCCTAAGGCTTCAAACATTCGTTCATGTTTTATGGCATATTGATACATAACTTGGTTTCCCTATTCAACAAAGCGCAACATGAATGTGTTCTAACATTTGATAATGCCCGATACGATTTGATAATGCCTGCTGCAAAAACGCACTGGCACCTGGGCCCAATTTCACGGAGCTGCTTAACAGCAGAAAATTGTGCTCCAGGAGCAATTTTGACATATACGCAACGCTTGGCGCAAATGTTGACGCGCATATGGAAAACCGCCAACAGTTCTATCCAACAGATGTTTCAAAGGATTGCTATTTGAAAGCGCCGATCCATTAAAGGTCCATTAAAGGAGAAAAGTCAATATTTGCAAGTCTAAGCCAAGTCACAAGTCATTTGGTCAAGTCACAAGTCAAGTTACCAGTCATTTGATGACAAGTCAAGTCAAGTAACTAGTCAATTTGGCCACAAGTCTCAGTGTCGAAGTTGTCGAAGTACAGGACACGTTGCGCGATATGTGATTTCAAGTGATTCAGACGTGGCCTTGGGCAGACAAGACTGAAGTAGAAATCGCGAGCCGAAGAGCTTACGCTATTAAGAACGCAAATCGGTAATGGTGGGCCTAATGTAAAACTTTAATGGGTTCAAGAATTTTTCTGCCTTGCGTTGGTACAAAGTCACAATGTGCAAGTTCGAGTCAAGTCACAAGTCATTTTTTGCGAGTGTAATCGGAGCGAGGGCAAAGGGGCACATGCCAAATTTAAACTAATCAACCCCACTCGCTGCACAACGGAACGGTTACCACTTTAACTAGGAGTTGGGTGAGAAACTAAATTCATAAGTGTTCATTTACACACATAACGGTGTTCAAAATGGAATATATCTGATTTATAACCGTCTGAACTATATACAAGAGCAAGTTAAACGTACAGTTCCAAATTTGGTTTAAAGGAGGAACGAGTCAAAAGTGGCGAAGTGGTTAAGGTATTAAGTTGCAAACTGATAAGTGAAGAAATAAATGAACCAGTTAACAAATCTATAAATGAATCGGTAATGAGCGAATGAAGCTATACATGAACAAGCAAATGCGCCCATAATTGAAGGGGTAAATTAATCTATAAATGAACGACAGTCAAAAGGAATAAACTGAACTGTATAACTACGCCAGATCTAAAATAACAAAGAAAATCATACTTTGACTTACAAATTTGCTCAAAATTAATGCCGGCGAAGTCAAGATTTCCCTCACGCTCATTTAATAGAAAACCTCCATTCTATTGGCATAAATATACTAATAAAATTACAAAGGAATTATATTAATTCAAAATATAACTGCTTGCCAAGCAATATCGGCTCGAAATCCTCACGGCAACAATAGGATTAATTCAGAGTATAAGTTGCTGAAAGAAAACACAAATAATTATTTTGGAGTTAGAATCCGCAGAGACCTCAAAATGTCACATTGCCTGTTGCCGCAAGCAAGGAATAGTTGAAAATCAACGAACAGTAGCGATCTGCCCAGTCAGAAAACTTCCAATTGCGCAATGAGAATGCGGCCTCTATTGTTTATTATAATGTGCAGCATCTAAAGCTCGCGAACCAGTTCATTTACATGCCGCAAATACTTTATGCACTTGTCATTTGGAAAGGGCTTGTAATAGAAGGGGTTGCTATAAGCTATATAAAAAAAGTTAACAAAAAGTCACAAAGGCCGCAAGAGGGTGATGGAAAAGAAGACATGGCTCTGGGAAATCAAACAGGTGAGGCGTAACAAAACGTTGAATAGCTAGGGGGAAAGGACGTTATTTGCCAGGACCTGTTGGGTGAGGAGGTATTAAAGAAACCGGACTGGTCACACAAGTACATGTTAGGTCAAAAGTTAAAACTGATAGTTACAACCAAGTCACCAGTTACAAAACTCGAGTCCCAGTCAAGTGACTCAAATCTACAACTCTGCTGTTAGAAAACCTTACTTGAACCTATCGCTGAACGGTAGCCTTTCACTATTGAAAACTGATTAGTCTTGAGTGAATCATTCTATGCGGAAAATCACTGATATGGTCCACAGTCGCTGTGGATGGATCATTATCGTCCATCTGTAGCAAGGTATGAGACGGAGAGAACCCCCTTGCTTTGTGTTGGTCATTGTCTACCAGGAATCTGGGGAATTCCTTTCAGACATCTTGGGGGGATGTGTTAAGTAACAATAGTCTGGAATGTGTATAGGGATAGGACATGTTGGGGGGTACTCATCGGTCTCATTTCTTGCTGGGTATATTATCGTCGTCAGCTGTTGTATAAGACCAGTATATTCAGGCTCTACCACTACGGATGTAGCGTTTTGCCAGAAATCCTGCTACTTGAAGGGATCACTCGACAATATCAAATACGTTAGGTGAACTGTCTTTGGATCTGGTTGTTACAATTTGGAGCGAGGTTGAGCCAACAGGTCTCCTCTAAGGCGGTACCTTATTTTTTGAGTATCAGGGAGAAAACATGTTATCCTCCGAAACCAAGGTTGCTGGGGTGAAACTTTCGGAAGGATGGTCATTGTTGGAAACGCAAATCCATACATGGTTGTCCAGTTAATAGCGTCCATTGCCCAAGCGTAAGGATCGGGACTGCCAACATATTGGCAGCGGCTGTTGAAGGCTGACACACATGGATGCATGTGCAGCGATCGAGCCCTTGGAAGGTGTTCTGTACTACCGATGGGTTATATTGCCCCTGGATAGAGCATCTGCTATGAAATTCAGCTTACGGGCGACGTGAGGTACCGACAATGTTATGCTGTTCTGCACCACATCAGGAGATTCCTGGTATGTAAACAAGACTAGGGGACCGTATGCCTCCATGGTATATGAGAACACAGTCAGAATTGACCAGAACTGTCTGGCTTTTTATCGTTAGATGAAAGTGAAGCAGAGCCTTCCTGACTGCCAAACATGGGTAATATTGACATGAAGGATCCTTGCGGGTACGAGACGGATGCGAGTAACCTAGGGCTTGGGTGCTGAGGGCGCTATTTACTATGTTATAAAATAATAGTAGATTGGAGCTCTGGGATAGAGAAATATGTAAATGTAAGGTTTAACAGGTGAGAAAGTTCCAGAAGTGGACATACAATACCAAGACAAATTTTCAGTCAATCTGGCCGATTTGACCCTGGTAATTTCCTAGACGTGGTCCAGTGACGTTGGCATTCTTCAACTGAGTTTGGCTGACCATCCTGTATGTCTGAAAATTAGTAGACGTGAAACAAGAGGTTGGGTTGATTTTTTTAATGTTGTTGCTTCCAGGTGGCATGAAAACCCTGCAATTATTCACATCAAATAAAACGTTTGCGTAATTTCAACTAACACGTTATTTTGATAGAACTGTCAGACATACTAGTACGTAAACGATGTCAGTGAAGGTCGGTCTGTTTCTAGGATCCTCCTCCCAACAGTCTCGCATCAAAGTGTACCTAAAATCGTCAACAACAGTAAGAAATATATAGTAAGTCAACATTAAAATTAAGGGGGATCCTGTTACTCTAAATAGGATTGTTTGTAGTTAGAAAGGAGCCCCCTTCTTTGTCTGGTTTTAACTGAATCGCGTCAACACAACTTTCGAAATATTGTCCACTAAAAGGATATACAAAATGGACTCCGAATCAGAAACATGCAAAATTTCAAAAAATTGCCAGAGGGATGCAGCTCGCTCGCAAATTGCGATAAGTCATTCCACCGCCCTTCTATTTTTGGTATTGGAGTATGTAGCGTAACAAGTACGACATTTCAAATCGGGGCATCCGGGGCACACACATTTTCTTTGGGGACACCGGAAGCCAATGAGCTCCTGCTTTTACATAGGTTGTACAACCATTTAAATCGTCAACTGAGACGCCAGAGCATGAACCTTCACGGGGGACGTGCTACTTCCCCCCATACGCCTCTGCCGGAGGGAGGTCAGTCAGTAAACAAATCTTGGTAAAATTTTCATCATTAAAGGATACAGGGCTAAACGAAATTGCTTATGTATGCAAAGATTTAATGCATGACAATCTAGTTATGAATATTTCCATGATTTCTAAATAAATAAATAAATGTATAAGCATCTTTATCAACTTTTTCGTTTGAATTAAACGAGCTGAACAAAATTACGAATTAAACCGATTAGACATTAGTAGAAGAAAAGCAGCTCACGTGCTCAGGCATACGCATTCGTAACATACTAGGGATTGAAAGAAAATAGAAAAATATAAAGAAGTTACATGCAAGTCATGCTCTACACGAATATGAAATATTTACATTTCGTCCAGACAGTTGTCAGGCTTTGGCAAGCGATATCCTTTCTTAAGCATTTCAGTTAGCATCTCGTTCCGGATAGACGGATAAGGCGTTCCTCCTACAAAAGACAAGTTAGTTTGTATCATTACTGTAGAGCGATGTGTAATTATAGTAAAAGGTTGCAGAAGAGCCTGGAGTCCCAATGGTTAGAGCAAATTTTGACTGAAACTTTTGGTGGTTACATTTATGCCAAAAGCATAAAGGTTTGGGGACAAATCGACCTGTGCAACATTTAACCTCATTATTTTCTTTTGATCAGAGCGTTACTTTAGTTAAGTCATTTATTCCATAGTGAAAGCAAGATACATTGAGCTCGTACCAAATTCTGTAGATTGGAAAAAAACATTGCATACTTACCGAGAGTGGCCATTTCCCACAAAAGAATTCCAAATGACCATCTGAAGAGAATTATCAAAGAAATCAATACCTTTTAAACATCTTTTTGTGGCGGGAAGGGTGTTTTGGTTTTGTGTTAGTTTGTTTCTTGGCTGAGCTGGGCTTAGCTTGGCTCAGATTTACAGACCAATATATTCTTGCCTAGCTCACAGGTATCTGTTTTAGAGAGCAGACAGTCCACCAGTCTCTTAAGGGTTGTTACTGAAGGTTGGAAAGGTTAATGCAAATACAACTAAGAATAGCAGGGTTAATTAATGAGACAGCAAGCGGTAATCCACCTGGCGTCTCAACATGGCTGCCAGGCCTGCAGTATGGGCATGGAAGGAGGTATATTGGGAAATTAATTTAGTGGACCGACCGGCGAATAATGAAAACGCCGACAGTACAGACTGCGTCAAATAGCGCAGAGACGCTTACAACAACAGTTCAAACTTACACGTCACTTTGAGTGGTGTAAACCTGATGAATCATCGATTCAATGGCCAACCAGCGGAGTGGTACACGCTTCTGTCGAAATAGTATTAAATTGGCATAAATTACGTTCGTGTTTTCAAAAATTTCGTTCAAGGAACATTTATGTTGAATTTTAACGGAAAGAAAGGGCACGACCGTTTTATTTGGGTTGAATGCATTGATTTTTCTGGCCGTTGAAGATGCCGTTAGAGAAGCTTTAATCTTCAGTCTATATCTGAAATTGTTTAAATTTCAGTGATAGACTGAATATAGTTCCTCGCCTTTAACCTCTGCTGCCTGGGTTCGATTATCAGCTCGATCCACATGTAGACTGAATTTTCAGTCCCTATCCGGGACCCAAAATATTGTTATATTATTATCTGGTGTGTTCCTCCCACCTCCAAACCTATACTGCTCCTTATTGTTTCCGCTATATACATGTGGCACCATTGTATGCCATCAGCTCGACCACTTGTAATGTTTTCATTGTACATCGCATTTGAACATAACTGTAATTTGCACTTGATATATGAATAAATTGAATTAAGTTAAAACAATAAGGAGAAAAGTAAAGAATCAAAACAATTTTCTGCTCCTGATTCCGATGTTCTATTCCATGTACATGTTGGAACTGCAACATGTTCACGAGTGGGTATGACGTTGGAATGGCAAATTGACATCAAAATTCGAGTACATAGCTAGGATTTCGGGTCTCAGTCTTCAAAGACCTGAGGCAAAAATGATACAAACAAAATGTCATCAAACGTTACCCCTGATGTCTGGACATAGACATCCTCTCCTCTTGACATTCCAAAATCTGACACCTTGGCAATCAAACCCTCTCCAATGAGAATGTTTCTTGCAGCTAAATCCCGGTGAATCACCTGTAAGTAACCAGGCAATCTTAGATTTTCGCATTATTAATAAAAGCCGTGATTTTAAGTGGGCACTGCCACTTTCTGCAAAAACCCCGTCAAGCAAAATGGACATTTCATTTTTTGAATGTATTCTATTCTGCAAGCCCTGTGTCTCCTGTGGCTGTCGCCTAGCCACATTTGACAACTAACCTCACTCATGAGGCGACAAAATGTGTACCAGTGTTAAAGTAACTACAAACTACAAAATACAGCGTGGTGGAAAATAATACTTTTTCAAATTTACTTTTTTTCTGTTTTCCTATGTCTTAATAATGCAATACCTTTCTTTATAAAGCTCGGTCCCAAAACTGTCCAAATCCTCAATGGATTCTCAAAATGAGCAAATTTCCCGCTTATAATACAGATACAATTTGGAAAAAAATCATTTTCTCTTTATAACTCCCAACAGACTTTAAAGTATATTGGCTGAGCAATAATGCAGCAAAAATGCAGCAATGGTTTAAATTATAAAAGCACAAACCATTGATGTGTTTACATTTGTTAGATTTTCAAAATGGCAGCTGTTGATACAGCGTCAAATTAGAACAAAGCAAAACAAATTTGCTTTTGCAGGCATACTTTGGCTTCACGTTGCCCGACCAAGCAAATAATGTTTTGCGAAAAGGTCATGTTGTATACGATGTGCAAAATGTTGCGTACTCCTGCTTTGGCAAGATGCTCCATTCCCCTGGCAACATCCAGAGCAATCTTGGCTAGTTGCTCCCAAGTCAAGACATCCTCATCTGTGTCTGACTGTGAGCGAGCCATCTGTAGGTAGCTACGCAGATCACCATGCGGAAGGTACTCCAACGCAACATACAACACATCTAAATTAAAACAAAAATCCATGGCCATGGAAATACTACAAAAGAAAACAAAATATGCTTTACAGTTAGTTCATAGATTAGTTGTCTTACGTAACAGCGATATGGTGTGAAACGAGGCTTTTATGGTCACGTGATGGGTTTTACTGTGCCATAAATTCCACACACAAACTTTCTTTGTACGTGGCCACAAGGCCAAATTTTAATACTGATGTGAAACTACTTTTTCAATATAACCTTGGCATTCTAAGATTTCAACAAATCTAAATATTGGCAAAATCAATTACTAAGAGTCACATTGCTAAATAGATAGTGTATTTAACCTTGATCACTGGAAATGAACAATGAGAAAGAAATGCCTTTATTGTTTTCAGCCTGGCGCCTATCTTGGGCTAAATGCATTGCAAATTGGCTTGTTGGACTCAAAAGTGCCACATACCTTGGTGCTGACAAGCCCCAAGAAGCAATACAATGTTAGGATGATAGCCAATGGAGGCCATTGTCCAAAACTCATCTATGAAATCCTCTCTCTTGAAACAGGTGGTATGCCCTGTAAGTTATAAAGATGTTATTATGAATATATTTGTAAGCCCTTGACCAGGAAAAAGGCAGTTTCCATCCGTGTCGAACCACCTTTCATCGAAATTTAGCCAACTGCTGCAACATTTAGCTGGAAGGGAATTGATTGTCCAATTGTTACTCATATTCTTGGAAATACATTTCCAGACATGGGAGTTCAATTTTAGACCAAAGAGGAGCCTAAAGGGAAGAGCAATAAGGGATTCCTGTTACAAACCCTGTCTAAACCTCCCCTTGAACCAATCCTAACTAACCAAGCAGAATGAGGTACAATTAAGGAGTAGTGTCCTGATGGTAGCCGCTATGCATTACAAGAAATCCAATACATTAGTCAAACTAAACCTACTACTCCTAATAAACTTACATTTAAAGATTAGCAGGGAAGTCTCTTTATTCATGTTCAGCGAATTAGTAGGCCTCGTCAGGACCACTTTGAAACTGAGACTCAGCAGGTAACATAAAGTAATGCTTCTTGGGCAAACCGTGCGTTATTGTGTACATCCTGATTTCTGGTGTCTTTTTGGCAAGCTGTCTTTGCCTTTGAACCATTTACAACTCGTCGTTGAGGTACTAACGTTCGCGACAGTGTAATGTTTGAGTAATGTAGTGTTTTGACATTTAATCGATTCAGTATTAATCATATTCCACAATCTGTCGGACTTTTTTCCTTCTGGGTGCTTAAACCGTGCCATACTATTGGCACACGACGGAATGCAGGAAAATAAATAAAGATTGTCAATGGAATAAATATCTTTTAAAGATGTCACCTCGGATCATTTTTATGGCCGCCTTGGTCCATGTTCCATCTGCTTTCACAGCACCTGATCGCACTTCTCCAACGTTCCCCCTGCCGAGCACGCGCTCATCAACAACGAGGTTGTTCCAAGGAATCCCCCATTTCTGAGCCCAAGCAGGTAAACCGAAGTCTTGATCCACCCCAGGTACTACATCTACAGGTGTTATTCTGTCCTCGTATGGTACGACAGTCTGTTTCAAAGATAATTGTTTGATCAAACCCAGTGTGACATCTATTTGGTTATTTGTTTGATAGGACGATAGGGTGGCTGGGTGGAAGAATAGATTGACCAATAGACTTATGAAAGTAATGCAACAAGAGGTGAACGGAAAAATTCGAAAAAAAGACCAAAGACCTCTAATTTAAATTTCATATGAAAATAAAATTCATTTATTCCTTTATTTATCAAGTGTACCCTAAACAGCGGAAGCCGGTTTTCGTTAGGGCGTTAAATGTAAACTAATTGCTATAAATTAAAAGGAATTGAAAACATACTTCGTATAAAATAAAAATTTAAATATCAACAAGCATAACGTAAAAACACAAAACGCATACAATATTCCTTGAAACACAAAACTGATCGTGAGAATTTTTTTATAGAAGTATTAAAATCAATTTCAGTAATTGAAAAGATCAGTCTTAATTAAAGGCAAGAAGCAAACGTGTAACTCCTATGTGGGTGTTCAAACTGTTCCATATTTGTGCCCCAGTGACTACAAAACTTTGAGAAGACTATTCTGTTTTAACAGATGGAATCTTTAAAGTGGCATTTGTATTCTGTCTAGTGACTTAGTGTTGTGCAAAGTAGGGGAGAAATCGGCATGTATTAAGGAAACATAGAATTCAAACATTTAAAGACAACAATTTCCTTTTTAAAAGGCTGCTCACTTTAAAAATGGAGGCCATTTTATTGAAGTAAACGTGTCAGCAGACGAGGTTGTAAATGGGAAATCCGTAGAGTTAGTCCGGCTGTTCTTTCAAGCACTTTATTGAGCGTATGAATCTGATTTTCATACCGGCCTCACAATTTAATACCGTGCAGCAGTTCGCTAGAGTCAAAAACTGCAACTGCTTTTTAGTGTCTCCCCTTTACTGATGTTGGTGAATGTGGGTAGTTTGGCGGCTGCCCGAGGCGCCCTTGTATGCCCTCGGCTCAACCATGTTTAAATGTCTTCATTGTACAGCGCATTTAAACATATCTGTATGAAATTTGCGCTTTATAAATGAATAAATTATCATTATTAAGCAAGACTTGATCGAGAGTGTAAAGAATGTTTCTTAGAATACAGTTGCAAATTATGTACAACATACCTAATGTGGAAGAGATGGACTGATGAATATGTTCAACATGAGCAGACCAGGTCAAATAACCATCAATAATAACGCCCAAACACTTAAAACTGCTGACCCTCTCAATTAATTAAGGAGTCACCACTACAAACTTTTAAGTTGTTAAAAGCAATATTATGTTTTGATTCGATGCCTTGCATTCAGTAGCATTGATTGTCAACATATTTCTCTTTGCTCAAACGCTTTTATTAAGGCTGCTCTCGATGTCGTCTAGTATAGCGGCTGCAAGTTATTGTAGAGTCATCTTCGAACATGTACTGTTTACAATACTCAGAAATAATATGAGGGAGGTCCACACCATAGATAATGGATAACAGTTGTCTAAGGATTGACAGCTGTAGTACGCCAGTACTGATTGGAAGTGAACTGGATTGGTTTCATTCAATGCACACAGCTTGTTTGCGGTTGGTTAAGTGTGAAATGCGAACAAAACCAGTTTAAAACAGACTCGGACAAGTTCGTATTCTGTAGCTTTTCCAAAAGAATAACATTACATGGTTGGCAGAAGCAAATGACTTGTAAAGATCAATTAACATAGAACCTGTCATTTTTCCGTGATATACCAGTTCACTAATAAATTATAATTTATGTGCACATGCGCATAAGTGTCAAGTGGAGGCTAAAAGCTTGAGTGGCCCATTGAAAATGTACAGGGGCACAAGTTTCAACGTCATTCTCTCTCCTTTTCTGCACTTTATTCACTTTTATCGTCAGAAAACTCTCCAAAATCATTATATCTGTTACTTCTTGTGTAAGAGGAATTTTTTGAGAACAAATTAAAAACTTGAAAACTTTTGTCATTGTGACTATACCGCCATTGTAACTAGCGTTGTGCATTGTGATAAATATAAACTCAAATTTTCAATCCGTCGACCTTAAACATTTTGCCCATATACTGGCAATGTTTCAAGACCTTTGATAGTCAAATTCCAGATCACTCGTGGGACCAATTTTTGTTTAAACTCAGTCAGCACAGAAGAAAAGGGACAATTCGAAAAGACTATCATTGAACCAACAATAGTTTTTAAAAACAATTGTAATCGCAAACAGAATCCCTTTTCCTCATAATTGTTTTCCTCTTAACCTTTTCAGGGTAAAACCTGATGTCTTTGTAGAGTGATTAATAATTAAATGACTACATGACGGGCGTGTATGTTTTTACCCATGATTTATGGTCACCACTCATTCTGTGAGTCACTGACATCAGTTCACATAATTAGGTGGTTGAAAGTAACATCAGGCCTTCAAGGGTCATGTTTTCAATTATGTTCTCTCTTTCTCTTCTCTCTCAGTTTCTCTTAATCTCTGTAAGCCCAGATATATCTTTCTGGACACAGGTTTGAACAACTTTACTCTTACTCAAGTTTTGTCTGTGAAATTCTGTTGAAACCATTTTTCAAGTTTACTAAAATTCTGAAACAAAACAAACTAAAAGCACTATTAAACTGCATGATTAACTCTATGTTCAAATCAGTTTCTTTTATTTTCCTGTCTTTTGAAAGGTGGAAAACAATTTTTGTATGAAATAAAAAATAATAATAGATAAATAAAGCACCGCCTCCTCTCCTTCTTTCCAAAACCCAGACGCTAAACTTTTTTGTACAGCTTAAAGGTTCTGAGACTTGCTAATTTCAAAGTTTCAATCTGGAGCACCTATGATCAAGCGGATATTCAGTCCGTCGCAGTAGAGGTATCATTGGTGTAGTGAATCAAAACTACAAGCCAAATTCACAGACCTACCATTTCAACAGCCGGATCGATAGACTGAGCATGCTGTCGTCCCCGCTGTGCACATCGATTCCTCCTTAATCTGACGAGGTAAACCATCACAGGAACCACGACCACAACAAAGATCAACAACGTACAGTACAAGAGTACACTTTTGTTGCTGATGTCACCCACCTCTGTGCCTAGTGAAAGGGGGGAGGAGATTGGAACATCATGATGACAGAAAGATTCCCACTTGTCAACCTGTGTGGCACTGAATCATACTAATCAGTATTTATTATTGTATGAAATTGGGGGTGATCCCTGGCTACAGGGTGTTTCAGGTTACATGGCTTCTGACTAGTGCCCCAAAACAAAGATAATTGACAAATGGAAAGAGCCACCATGGTATAGCTGGATAGCTCGGTACGGTATTCCAGACGCCGCAGGTTTAAATCCCGCTCCAGTCAATTTCTCTGTCCATCTTTATAATTGTAATTATGTAAACATCTAGTCAGTTTCCAGTTTGTGTCAAGATTTGTATTTTTAATTAGCAGACGAAAATCTACCATTCACGTTAGCTACATTCCAACTACACACTGCAATATTTTTCACGACCAAGGCCTTGCAAGGAGAACCACTCACAAGACATCTCAGAAACAACTAAAAAAAAATAGCGACGGGTAACTGTCCCTATATACTGATATTTAGAGAAATTACATAACTACGAAAACAATTTAATTTGGCCCCTTTAATTATCCAGTAGTGAACATGTTCCTAGAGTAGTGGGATTCGGACGAGGCTGCTTCTAAAATATCAATACGTCACCCTGCAAAAATGATATCACCTTGACAGCTACCAGCGAGTCCATCCCCAGCATAGCCAGCCTTGCATTTACAGGTAAAACTGCCTACTGTGTTCCTACACACAGCATTATCGTCACAGTTGTGAGTTGATGTGCCGTCACATTCATTGATATCTGGCAAAAATTTAATTCTAGTTAAAGATTATTTTGTGTTTGGTGCGTTTCTTGAAAATGAGAATTCTCTATCAAAGTTGCACAACATTGTAAAAAAATCTTGTGAAGTCTCTAACATACGAAACCACAAAAACCCTCCCAAAATTTCTCGAACCTGTAACTGCCTTGGTGTTACATCATTTAACGACAATTTACTTGTTGCTTATAATTGAATACCCACAATACGATATCAGTAATTGTAGTAACTATAATAACACCTACCAAATTAAACTATTTAAAATAAGCATTTCAGAAATATTTTCTAAGTCTCGGATGCTATGTCTTTACTTTTTCGTTAAATGAATACATGCAGTCGGCGTTTGTTATACGACCCTTATGCTGTCGTATCCAGTCCAGAGGTAGTCTACAGGATGTTCAGGGCGCAGCTCCCCCCCCCAAAAAAAAATCTCCTAGCTCTCTCTACTCGAAACTTGACCAAAACAATACAATCAACCCTAACTCCCTAGCGTGCGTGTAACAATCAAAATCGGAGGATTTAAATAGCCATGTTAGGGTTCAGTAAAACTAAAGTTTGTCTTCCTTTCTCAAATCCAGTCCCTCTTGTGGGAATCCTGACTCTGCTGCTTCTATGGCATACCAACGTGTTGCATTCCTGAATTTCAAAATTTCGTTTTATGTATTTAGTCACAGCTAAAATAATGTTACCTTGACAGCTACCGGTGAATCCACCCCCAGCATAGCCAGCCTTGCATTTACAAGTAAAACTGCCTACTGTGTTCTTACACACAGCATTATCATCACATGTGTGAGTTGAGGAGTCATCACATTCGTTGATATCTGAGCAAAATGTACATTAATCTTAATTTTAGTTTGTTTGGGTAGGCCTATGGGTTTTTTATGACCCCACCTGGCATTCAGTAAATGCCGTAACGCCTATTTCAGTTAAAAGTCATTGCCCTGTTTTGGTACTTCAACACATTTGTTGGCGTCAGGCATCATGATGTTGAAAAAAAAATCAATAAAATAACCAATAGCATCCAATACGCTAATCTTGAACAAGATGTAAAACACATTGTAAATGTCCCTAAGACTCATTTGCATTGTAAAACTTGATATTACCTCGGCAATTACCCATCGTTCCGATCCCGACAAAGCCGTCGTTGCATTTACAACTGAAGCCATCTTCTGTGTTGATGTAGCTTGCATTTCCATCGCAGTTATGCCAATTATCAGTGTTCTGTTCACTCATATCTGAAGGTCACAAGAAAAAACATCACAAAACCTGCTACGTACTCATTAGCAATTGGTTTAACTGAGTTCTTCTAATTCCTCGACATTTAAGAAATCCCATTACTTATTCTGGATAAAATAAGGATGGTTGCAGTGCACCCGATCTGACTACCCACAGCTGCTTATAAATAAGGTGCACACCAAGTACGCCATGCTATGAGTAGGCTGGTATCAAAGGATCGTAGCATGGACTACCACACTTGTAAGCTAGACCAGGTTTAGCTCGTGCACCGCAGCAGTGGCTCTCTGTTGTGTGGCAAGTGGGGGCGCTTTTCATGCCATACTTGTGGCGAACGTAGTCCTGCTACGATTCTATGATGCCAACCTGCTTATAGCATGGCGTATTTAGTGTCTACTTACAAGTAGCAGTGAGTAGTTGGATCGGGTGTGCCGTTCTTCAGTCGCTGATACAGCACTCACCAATTGTGTAAATATCCAAACTCTCCGAAACGTCTTCCTTTCCATCGTAAAGGTGACATACATACTGGCCTTGTGATGAAGGAACTACCGGACTGATCGTCAAATCACAGTGTTTCTCATAGAACCAGAGTTTGCTAGAACCTTGCCTCTCAGCACGTCCAAAGTGACACTGACTTTTGACAGCTCCCTTGAAAAGCCATCGTATATACACCGAATAATTAAGGGTCTTCCCAAAGACCTCACACGTAAACGTTACGTCTGTGCCAATAACCGCTGTTTCGTTGGATCCTGGTAGAATTTGAATCGCTGCAGATTTTTCTTTGTCACCTTAAAGTCAACAATGAAAAAGATATAAACACTTAAGTAAATCTTAAGGAACTTTATAATTTCCAATCTATTGACAAAATAATATTTTCATGGCCGCTTGAAAAACGCTTTTGGCTTGTGTATAACGGAGTTCAAACTACCTTTTAAGCGTTGCGTAAAAATCTTTGTTAACAACTAAAACGAGACAATAAGTCGTTTCAACGAGATAAAATATTTTTCCCGATGGCAACAATACGCTTTCATTATTTACCAAGGAGTCTTAAGATAAAACATTTTTGAATGTTGGATGTATAATCATGATTGTTGGACCCTGGGTCCCAATAACAGTGAATATGTGTATCTATGGTAGTGATAAATATAGAATTCCCGCAACATGGCAAGTCGAAACCGCAAATGAAACCCAACTGTATTGTTTTGAAAATAAACAGTAATAATAAAACTATTGCTTGCAAGGAAGAAAAAAGAAAAAAATAACATCCAAGTGACAGATTTATGATTCAAAACTAAAGGCAGATTTGCAATCGAACCTTCATTCTGTTGTTCATATAATTATTCCCTAGATGTAAACATTACAAAAAATTGCAATTAGGAAAGCTTTGGTGTGGCAACTCAGGAAAAAAAACCACACCTGACTATATGGATTTCAGGTTTTTTCCTTAAGACAGTTTACGAGCTGTGTCAATATTTCTAGTCTTTGAGCTTGTATTTTAGACTCTTTCGTTATAGATTCTTTCAGAATTTTTTTTTTAAATTATACTATGGTAGGCTCAACTCGCCTTTAGCAGGTGTTCGTGAAACCACTGAGACAAGTTCTCGGGTGATTTCTGAGAATTTGACATGGGACGGCGCAGGAGGAGCAGCATATACCGCGTACATTTCATTATTAATTGATTGCTGCCAACTGTAATGCCATAACACATTTAGTATACTTAGAGTGTAGCTGCAGCAATATTTCTTCAACTTTTACATTTAAATGGTGAAATGCATTGACAAGTGCTCTTTTTTAAAACAGTTAAAATAATTCATGCTTTCCTGAGTGCTGTTTCTGTGAAGTCATCTGAAGAAGACCTAGCTCCGTGCATAGGCGTTTTTCTTCAAATTGTGTTCCCAGAATCTAATTTCTGAAAACATGTTTGAGAAAGCATTAAATGCTTGCTTACTGCCATGCACATAGCCAACAATGAATGAGCAATAATGCAGGACTTGTTTGTGTAGAACCAATGTAACAATGAGGCTTCTTCCCAGGATGACATCACAGTTTTGATCATAAATAGGGAAATAGACATCAGCATAAAAACCAAGAAGGCAGTAAAATACCCTTTGAACGAAAATCGAAAATATTAGGCACAAAAGTGCATTTTAAGGTCTGTTTTAAAACAAATCGATTTCAGCTGCCTTTTAATGTGTCTTTGATAAATAACTTTAGCCCATGGTTCAGAATATCTAATAAACATTCCTCCACTTAGTAGCTGGGTAAATTGGAGTTGTTCGTGTGTGGCAGTAAAGTTTTATTTATGATTAACTTGTTTAATCCCAGGGATAAGACATTGCAGGCTCTAAATGCGGATGAGAATTATGGGGTTTTCATCCTAATATTTTCTATATGCATACCCATGAATTTAAGATGGTTCGTTTCATGTCAGAAATAGCAACATTTATTCAGAGATGTTTCACCAGAAATTTCTTAAAGGAAAGGGGAAATGAGAAAAAGACCTCTGCCTGTACAGAGGTTGAATAATTTAAAGAATCGACATAGTCAACATTACATATTTATATGTTTCTCAACCTGAGACACTAACACAAATAACAATAAATTGATTTAGATTAAGGCCATGATTATGGGGCTGGGAGGCCTATGTGACATACAGCATTTATATTAAAAGAAGATTGAATCATACGATAAACGTGAAAAAAGAATCCCAAGTATCAGCAAAATTGCAACTTTGTACGAATTGGAACTCTGGGCTGAAATTGGTCGGGAAACGTGTAGGTATACTTTCAAGCTCAGTGATAAGAAAATAAATCTTGATTGCATAATCCGATGCAAACCATCGTACAGAGCAAAACTTCTAAAGGAGATTTTTGATCCAGGTATTTGAATTAAGACCAAATGATATCAAGGGAATTGCGTAAGAACATGGACAAGCAGTTTCAACTTTCAAATTTAGTTTGGGTCAATCAGTTTCAGACCCAGAGGTTCACTTTCAACTTGTGATGATAGTTAAGAAGGCCAGATAAAACAAGCTCTTCTCCGATATTTCTGTTTGTCTTAACATTTTCCTGATGTACATAAAACCTATATCTTTTTGTGCACGTTGTAAGAGATTTAACTAATTTTTTTTTCAAATTGCACTTTTACCGTAATGTGTATCTTTGCTTATAAAAGTTCAAACATTTTGTACATTTTCTCTGACACAAGAAAAAAATTCTTTTCCATGTGTGAAATGTCATTTTCCGTGACTTTATTTCCCTTTCCTGCAATTTTATTCCAAGTATTTTCATTGCATGAATTTTGCAGCCTAATACAAGGCTATACTCGAGAGTGTTTTATTTTCTTCTACTCACTAATTCATTGCACTTCGCTAAGCAGTGATTTCAGCCTTGAAATGAAACTAGAGACACGTATTGACGCGAAATCAGATAATTAATTATGCAAGCATCAGAAAGAATTCTGAATTCCAAATTCTAAATTCCTAAATTCATTCATTCAATGGAATTTCCTGAAACTTTTAGGAAAACAAAAACTGTACTTTTTTAATGACGGTTAAAAAAGCGAATTGAATGGATGCGTCCTTATGTAAGATATGAGTAGGCTAAGCATTACTTTAGACGGTGCGCTCATTTGAGCGTGAAAACGAATAGACGCAATATTAAATAGAACGACTGAAATTAAAGAAATGGTCAGAAAAAAATCATGGTAATTTTAGCCACGATTCAAAAAGTGATTTTATTTTGCTTGCTGCCTGCACTCTTCGCATACATGTTAATCTTGAGTTATATTTGTTCGTAGACACCAGCTTTATGTACAACTACAACACTCAAATTGTGTCCCCGCTGTTTTGAACTATATGACGAAAATTTTCCCCAAAACCTATCATGTTCATGTCACACTTAGAGTTGCATTGGAATGGCTTAAGGTGAATATGTATGAAGTCACGATGATGTTTTTGAAACAATACACCCTTATTAATTGGTTGTGGTTGGCAGTCCTTCTGCATCTACACGATGTTGGGAAATGTCAAACTCAGCCTAAGGCCAATAAATTTTTCACTATGTGGTGAACGGGTACACATGTATATGAGTATTTTTGTAATGATTTTAATGTTAAGAGCAATACCTTGACCTGAACACAACTCCAGCTGAACATCAACTTTGAGTTCCTGCTCCCCGTTTCTCGTAGCTAAGCATGTTAAGTTAATCCTACTGCTGTTAGTGGGCCATCTTGAAAACAAAAGACTGCTCGTGACGTCAACTAATCCGTAAAGTCGGTGGTTCAAGCCAATTGAGCCAAATTCCTCAGTAGTCTCTCCAGAGAGCCATGACATCTGCCAATCCTCTGTTAGACTTCCTCGGATTGTGCATCGGAATGGTCGCCCTATACCCAAGTGGATGCAGACTGGGTTTGAATGGATGTTCAGCAGACTTTCTGTAGGCAGGTCTAGCAGTTCGATAGTTGCGTTAGGAACTGTAGAGAAAATAATTCGTTCAAATCGTTATGAGGATAAGATCCTCAATGCGCCAGAAATTTAAATAATGTGTTCAGAACTATTACGTATCATGGACCAAGGGTACCAGGGACAGACCGCTGATATATTGGGTGGTTGGTGAATATACCATGGGCATTCTCAGGTATTTTAACTGCTACATATCTATCGCACAAATTCCCTCGAATGTTAATTCCGTCTCGATTTATAACTTTGATTTCAAACTACCCTGAAATCAAAATTTTTGAGTTGAGTTCGAAGATTTTCCGATAAATTAAAGTGTTCTTATGACAAAATGGGGAGATGTATATGTTAAAATAATTAGAAAAAACTTATATAACAAATGAATTGACAGGGGAGGAAACGTCTACAGGCCTTCATTCGCATTTCTTTACATTAATAACTAACATAATCAAGCCTTGGACTGTGTTTGTAAATGTCGATAATGAACCGATAATAATAATGAAAATAATAAAAAAGTGTCAAGAAAATAAGGAAATGTCTTGACGTCAATTACATAAGCACATGAAATGAAAAAAATCACTATTTTCATTTAAGTGATCAGAATTTTTCAATACAATACAGATCGCTACATGTGACGAAGGTACTACAAAGGGGACAAATAACCATTCTTCAATTTTGAAATTAAGCCTATTTACAAACAAGATGCCGCTTTGAGGCACGTGCAGCGAAGCACATAAAATGTTGGCGTACTTCTTTGGTAAAATGAATGTTCATGAATGCACTTTAATGAATAACCTAAAGATAGCTTTGCGTCAGGGATATTATTTTTATATTAGGTTTTGCCTTTACACTGACCAGCTGTCCAAGAACCACTAAAAAGTAGATTTGAATATAGATTTTCACGAGGCGACTTACTAAATGCTCGATTATTCGTTTTAATCACGCAACGCCTGAATACATTCTAACTTCATACTTTAACAGATGCTACCTAGTGTCTCACAAATCGCTCTTATCGTTTGACAGTGTGTTCAATTGGGTTATTAACTGCTCACTAGTTCTGAAACTAAAAGTACACGTACATTGCGTTTATACTAAGCCGTCTGATATTTGTGGGAAGAAAACTACATTACTGCACGTTCTGAACTACCTTCACTGAAAACAACCTATCCGACGGTTTGCTTGATTATGATTTATTTTATGAAATGACATACTTATGGCGCGCGTGATAACTATTCCCAGTGCACAATTGCAAAATATAAAGGGAATTAATTTAAAGGAGTGACAACCAATAGCTTTGAAAGGTACTACTGCTGATTGTCGAAACCTTGATTGATGCTACGATTTATTATCTGTGAAATACCGTACCTATATTGCTCTTCCATTCACCAATCAGAGGGCGGGGATTTATGCGAGTGTTACATTCAAATGAACCACAGTTTTTCCTATCAATTTCAGCAAAGATCGTTCATTTTCATGCTCACAGGTTTAAATTCAGGTTTAAACTCTTTGTGATCAATAAAACATGTGGATCACAAAGCCTTGATTTCAGAGATCAAACAGATACTATGCAGGATGCATGAAGACAGTGACAAGTTTCAAAAAGATGTCTGTAAGAGTGAATGATACAGGGAGGGAGATGGGTTGGACGTCAGGCTAGAGTGGTTGGCCCTTTGTGGATTTCAACAGTACTGATTTTATTCGTCTTCCTTTCATTGAAATTTTACTCAATGTCCTGAAATGCAATGGAATACTAAAAACACTAACCGAAAGTGTGGTCTTTATAGTTATCTCTTACAATTTGGGTATCTATACCGACCACGACGATTTTGTTCAATGTACTTATTCAGGACCACTAATTACAGCGCTATTACATTTCGTGGGGGAAGCATCTGAAAGCGATTTTCTTTGTCATGTACGATGTGTAGCTTACAATTATATCAGAATTGCTACTTCAGAATCGATATTCTGACTTCCTAATTAAGAAAACTCTAGTTGTGAACTTGCTAAAGAAGGAGAAGTGGAAGATAGACCAAATATTCAAACAAAGGCTTGATAAAAATTGAAAATTAAGCATACGGTGAAATCGAAACCTGGAACAAACAAATTCTTTATGAACCTTATGGAAACCTACCTATAACATGTAAATTCAGGTATGCATACTCTAGTTTGCCGTCTTCAAAAGTGTAGCATGTGTACAGTCCTTCAGACACCACCTCCACTGGGTTGATGGTTAGGTTGCAGCTCCGCCCATTATGCGAACTACTTGAAGAAGGTCTCATGGAGCCATAGGCACTGCAGTCACTGGCTACTTTTTCTTTGAAAGCCCATTTAAGTTGGATTTCCTGATTTCTGGCATTATCAGGCAAGAAACAAGGAATTGTAAAACTCGTACCAAGGTCAATTGAGACATTTGGTCCATAAGGAATGTAAGGCACTGTGCTTTGAGCAGAACCTGCATAATAAAAGAGAATATAACTCAAGTTGTGGCATAATTCCTTGAACAATATCAGTAAATGATCACAAGTATTTGTCGTTATCAGTAGTTTTCGTCCTATAAACAGTGGCATTATATTATACTATTATTAGTATTATATTTTCCATCTGTACTTTTTTTTCTGAGCAGGAGGGGGCTTAGTCCCTTAGCAGGGAGTCCTTACCCCCTGCTCCACTGAGTTCCACTGGCTATCATGTAGAGCGAGATTGGCCATTTCAGTAATTTGACGAATGGGTTATGGTGCAACTAACTTGATACAAACCACTGTACGATCTTGTGCAACGCTCACATGAATATTTGGCTAATGACCTTTCATGGAATAACACTGTTTACAGTAAGATCTTGCTTCAAAATATTAATTGTTGTAGTCCAGTTTACGTGGTTCCAGTCCGAGATCGACCTGTTGAAGTTCGAATCCTGCAGACCAGAGTCCGGATTCACAGTCGCAACCTCAGACCTTTGATCTAATTGCCTCGAGCCCCAATTGAGTTTAATAGAAGTATTTATGAAGAATTATTTTTCTTACTTTCTACGCATATAATTAGTATTCATTAATATTTTTTCCAATCAAATTCATAAAGATAAAGTTAATACCATCGTTTCAAGTGGTTGTTCAACTTCGCGGTCGATTAGTGTGGCTCATTTATGTGCGTTGATCCACATGCGTGTATGTTTTTTCCTTAAAATAAATTGAAATTAAGGCAAAATGTGTAGGTTGCATTTTTCTTTTGTTCAAGGCAAAATGCAATTAATCTTCAAATTGTCTCTTGAATGGTCAAAAGTGGGTTGTTATGGTCTTATTAGACACTGCCTTCGGATGCTTCGCCTTTGATCGACACGTATGTTTCAACGGGACGTCTAGTTTGTGCGCATGTGCGCGAAGTGTTTCGTACCCGTGCGAACAGAAAATGACTGCTCAGCGATCACGGATTTGAGTTTTCATTGACGTTTTTTGTTTTTTCCCCTTAGGAACTGATATGAATTTCAGACTTTCCAAATTAATTTGTAAAAGTAGCTAGCTATGACTTCAAAATAACCAATAGTTTTTGCCTTATTTTGGATTTGATCAGCAATGTGTACTGCGAATGTAATTGATACAAATGCAAAAATCACTAGTTTTCGATATTTCTCCATTTTTCCCAGGCCTTCCACAAAGGCCTTCCTTTCTCAATTGATCTCTATTAAAACATTTTATCTCATGTGTAATTTCATGTTATTAAGTTAAACGTAACAATGACTGTTTTTAATTACTATTCTTGTTTTAATCGTCTCAATGAAAAATGTATCCTTTAATTTACGTATAAAATGTACTAATCTGCTAAATATCACATTATGGTAGTGTGTTTCGCAAAAATGCTGTGAAAGAGAAAACAAATACAGCATGATTTCAGTGAAAAAATGTACCTCTGAATTTTATACATGTAGTCTCATGAATGTAAATATCACAAAGCCATTAAAGAAAACGAAACCCATTAAAGATGAAATAGAAAACACGTTAGAGTTTAAGAGCTCACTTGGTGATATTCAGAAACCATTCTCAAGGATTATATCAACCAATATGTCCACCTACAGTAATTCCATCTAATCTGCAGTAATTCCATCAATTGCCCTGGGGAGACCCATATCATTGACAAGTTCCACTGTGCGGGTGTAACAGGCAAACAGAAAAAATGTCACTATATTGACCCTCAGTTAGTAGAATTACAGACATGGCATCTCCCTACGTTCGTATAACATTATTTTTGCTTCTAGTGCACTATAACAAATAATCTTGATTAATTTAAAATAACCAGTTAAATTCTGTCATGATTGGCCAGATTTTCGAAGTGCACAATAACCCTCTTAATGTGCCCTCAAAACAAGAAAATCAAGCTTGATTTGAGTACTGTTGGTGTAGGTATAATAATGACTTATTGTTATCAGTTAAAGAAATGACGACGTTGATGTGGGATACTCTAAGATTTATTCTAGTGTACCACCTTTCGGAACACCAAACTGAATTTGAGCCAATTTTCGAATGCGACCTTTTTTTTTCTTATTTTGGACCAATTTCACGACCTTGAAAGCATTGTGAAAGTAATAGTATTTATCTGAATGATTTTGAAGTTTTTGACACAGATGTGGCAACATTATTGGGTAAAGTCGATTTGGGCCACGCAATAGAACACCTGTACACCAAGGAACAGTAACGCGTCTTTCTTACACCGGAAATCTCACCGTCGATTGTCGGTGTTTAGACTCCAAACATTGCGGCCAGATGGATGCTCGCTATATAAAATAATGTGCTAGTATTCCCCCTTGACAGGGTAAAATCGCAGACCCATGGCCGGCCCAAGGCTTCGTCCGGGTAATCCCTGGAAATCGGTCAGGCACCCTCTACCAGCACGACGTAGCTAGTGTCTTAGAAGTACCGAGTGGTCGCGTGTTTCGCGTAAACAATACTTGTTTGGTTGTCTAGAAAATTACGTTTTTTTCAAACGTCAGACTTCTTGTCAGCTGCAAAATACCTGTAACGATGCCAGAACGTATTGGTCCTTTAAGCAGTATGGCAATTTATTTGGGAAAACTGGAAAAATATTTCCAAAAGGGTATCAAATGTTGCGTTGTTCAACAAAATTTGCACGAGATTTCGATGAGTTTTTTTTTCGTGAAAACTCGCTTTTCTTTTAATTTTGTTCACTTCAAATATTTTCTTTTCAGACAGAAGAGATCTGTCATTATTGTTTCACACACTTGCCGAATTTTACACCTTCCGGTGGCTTTATCATTAAGTGCCAAACAATTATTATACGACCTCCAACACAAGAAAATATCGCTTTCGTCGTCTGCTAGTATAATTCAGTGCTACCGGCACACTGAAGGCTGTTGCACATGCTCGACGGCAGAAACTAAATGTCCACATGGCCCATGGCAGGGAAACATTTTTGTCGAGGGTGTAAGGTCCATATTCAAACCGCTTACACGAGCTCCCATGTTGGTCTGCATATAGTGCTAGATTCTAGTACATTGTAATCAGTTAGCATGGTAACCAGAGCAATGGCACGATCTTACGAGTTTTTGTTAGTATCTGTCTTCAACTGGGGCAAACAAATCGAACTTCTGTGCTTGCATTTTACAGATTGGCCTATCTGCTTGTCAGCAAATTTGAAAAAGCAGAAGCAAATGCATAAGGAGCTGAAACGTCTGGCGAGTTTAAATGTCCTATTTCGCACTGCCTGTTTATTGGCTCTTCTATCTGCACGACTGAATAGTGAAACGCTTTTTATCAGCACTGGAAAGTCATGTAGTCATAAATAGAACATGAACGTGCATTGAATTTCGTAGTACTGTTTTGTCATTACTTCCAACCTTTTAGAAGGATGGAAAAACAGGGAACTGAATACGTTCTAGTGATTTAGTTCCAGCATTTTATACAACATATTACGAGTCTTATCCGGTCACGTTTTGTCAATACTTTAAATTGCAACCACTTCGCAGAACATTAAAAACACTACTATCGTCAGTATTAGTAACACCAATAACACCGAACATCCTGTTTCCTACTTCAAATTTTGCCAAACCTTTTCTATTGTAGAAAAGCATCAAAGCTTCCTTAGGCCTATACCATCTTTTTATTAAAAAGTTATTATGAAGAATGTCCAAATATATTTACCTTCAAATGACACCAGACTTAGACAAGTCAAAATCACCGCAAACGAAGAGCCCATTCTGCTATGAATTGCCTTTTGTCTTTATATTCAGGAAAGCCGTGAAGCACTGCCGTGGAAATAAACACAGATTTCACCTGTGCTGCTCTTCACCTAGCTGACCTACCTACGGCGAAACCAATATTCCACAGCTTCCTTGTTCTTGAATCAGTTTTGTTATTAACTGTCACCTCATTTGTTTTTGTTGCCTTTAGGTGTCACACAAAATATAAACGTTTGAACCAGCCGTGTAATGGTTAATTCATGTGAATACAGATCGGGGACCTAAGCCCAACTAGCGACGTAGCCAGATTGAAAAAAAATGTCCTTTAACAAGCGACAATGAAATATTTCTCTCGTATTTTTTGACCATGGTTCTCGGATGACATTGATCTCTTCATATGATTCTTCAACAAAAATGGAAATGATTTCCGAAAAATAGGAGTGTTTCTTAACTTACACTGTAAAAACCGAGCGTTTAACTTCCCCTCAAATTAACCGCGAATCTGTAACACTTTGACATGTTTATTAAATGCAGTGTATATCAACAGGGGTGCAGTGTTTATTAACTGCACAGTATGGGTGACAATGACGTAGCGTACGCGTGATCAAGTCAAGTCATACGCAGTGCTGTGGAGACTGGCAATATGCCAACTTCTACATCTTAACGACATTTCATATGCATGAACCTGTGCAAGAAACTAATAAATGCAACTTCGAACTGTCCAATTTCTCTTAATTTTCAACTAACAACATGCGGAAAGATATCGAAGTGTGTATACACGTACATGCGTGTACATACTACGCATATGATTCTCTTAAACGCTGAGCGGTACAACTGAACATAATGAACACGGTGTTTATTGTTGTTGTGATAAGTAATAATCCACTCTGCACCCATATATTATATATTATATCAGATTAATTAAATACTCACAGCATGAAATTTGAATTCCATCGGCACTACAGAGTTTTGGCAAAAAATAAAGAATTCACGTTTTAATCCACTCTAAGCAGGCGTTTAATGTGCCGATGATAAACACTTATCATGTTAATTAAACACGTTCACCCACACGCACCCTTACATTGCAAGAGAGATTTAGGGAGGAAATTCTACCGCAAGCGGGCTGTGAGAGTCTTTGACTTGTTGACTTCTGCACTATTTTAACCTGTGGTGGCGTCTCGTCTATAGAGCGACACTTGTAAGAAAAGTTTGTCCAGACCAAGTAAAGTGCAGAGTTGAAACTTGTTCCAGAAGAGACTGTTTGCGAATTGAATCCAGTTCCAGTTTGTGGGATCAAGTTCCCATATTTTCAACCGTCATGCAGGCCTTGCTGTTTCGTCTCGAGCCTGGTCATTCTTATTGGACGTGGTCTTTGTGCCCGTTGCAGCTCATTCTTGCACCGTACGTCAAGGACTGAACTGTTTTTCGCCATTTATGGAACCCAGCGTACTTTACTGTAGTGCCTTGCGAAGTTGTCGCCCCTAAAAACACCTTGTTTACATGAAACATTCCTTATCATTGTAAACTAGTATCATTCTACATTTTCTTTGTTACAATTTGCTAAGTGTAACATTCTCATTAAACCATACTTGTTTATTTGTTCCTTATGCGATCTTTTTTGATTTCTTTATTGCATTGGAAAAAAGTCAAGCTAATTTAAAAGGTTGGAGATTTCGGTTCGTAACACCATGAAAAGGTTTAGAAATAAGTTCATCGGCATGTAAGTCCTCTATCACAAGACCCTCGTATAGATACTCGTAGCTATCACAGCAGAGTTTAGCAAAAAGCGTGTCTCTCCCCTCATATAGTGAGAGGGTTTAAACCATTGTTGGGTCGTCTACCTGATGGGCAGATTCGGAGTTCTCCTTGATGTAGCCTCAGGGAGTCATGTCATAGATGCTTGTATCATGCTCGCAGATTGTGTGATGACCGTGCACACAGAAGTGTGAAACCACGCTGACTGTTGAATCTGGATTTTGTAGGCAGAAGGCGGTGTTGGCTTTCATTTCCATACCAGTGTTCTAAACTCATTCTCGTCGACCACATGGGTTACCATAAAAACATGACAGCAATCTGTCAAGATCTGAGGAAAGCCCCTGCTTGGGGAAATGGAGGCAATCATTCAGCAAGTGATTCACTCCGTCCATGTTACTTCGAGATTGGGCATGTCTTTCTGGAGCGCGATGGGCATCCAAGTTGACGCAGTTTGGTTGCGTAGTTGTGAGATGAAAGACGGATAAGAGGACAGAAAACGCGATATTGCAGCGCACATTGCCTTTGCATCCTTAGGGATATTAGCCTCTTCGAGAAATGAGTCGTGGCTTGTGGTATCATGGCTTCATTGAACGACTTAATAGAGAGAATTTATGGCGCAGTTCTACTGCGCCCTCTCGTGTGCATGTGTTGTTGTCCGACTACAGGGAAAAGCTCCTTATCTTCAGTGACTGGTTGCAAAATAAGCCATGAAGATCATGCAACTTGTCATATGACTGTTTGTTTTGGCAAAGGTGGATATCAGAGAAGTCAATGAAGTGGGCACAGGTTGACTGAAAACAACAGTGGAAACGTATGGCCAATTTCCACATGGTTTACCGAAAGTGGAATTCTTGAAATTGAAAACATGAAGCATAGGATGTACCTGTGCCCTAAAAGCCTCCTAAAACATCCACACTTATTTCTTTGATTTATACCATTGTAAAATTGCAGCCACAATGATTTAAATGTAACCAGGTCCTACTTATGAATTTTCTACAAGAATAGTCAAGAATCTCCAAAACAATTCCAAGGAATCTCTCTTGAATTTAACCGATGTTCGTGATAATTCTTTTCAATTTTGGTCAACACTTTGCAGGAAGATGACTATCTGACAGCTAATCGAAATAAGCCAAAAATATCATTCCAAACAAATATCATATGGTATATGAATAACAAAATTATCTGCTGTTCAGAAATATATGATTGTCATAATTGCGTACTCACTGTTAATGTTTTCCAAAGATCATATTTTATTTTCATCACAGCTGTTGATTCAGTCAGTAGGTGTAAATTGAGCCCCGATCTGTGGACTACAGTTAGCGCACAATTTCGACAGGCAACCAGCTGCACATGTATTTCCAGGGGGCGCTGACGGAAATGAACGCTGGCTTGTGTATTTTTGTGCTTATTTCCAGATTTCAAATGGACACCATGGAGACATGGACATCCATTGGGGGTATATGCCCCCCATAGTTATCTGATTTACCTGCGGTTTGAAAATAACTGTACTTTTTTTTGTATCCTCTAACTTTACACCCAAAGCGAGCGACTAGCACAACTGCTACACAATGACATCAGATAGTCACTTGACAAAAAATTTAGTCATTCCCATGGAATAATTTGTCACATTTTTGGAATAATAAGTCACATAGTAGGAAGATTAGTCATCACGCTGGTGCAATGAGTAACAAAAATTACTCTTCAAAAATCAATTGGACTAATCTCTTGAATTATTAGTAACGCACGAAATTTAATTAGTAATCCCCCAGAATTAATTAATAATTCAGTAAAATTAATTGGTCTTTACATTTATTTATTCCTTTGTTCATCCAGCGTTGGAAGAACAGCCACAACTGGTTTTCATTAGGGCCCTGCAATAAAAAAATAAGCTAAGTAATAATAGAATTGTAAAACCTGAAAATTTTTTCCTTTAAAAATTAAGAAAACAAGTTAAGAAAAATACCTAAGATATGAGCAAAATGGCTAAGAAACATAAAATGAAAAGTATTGGTTAAAACAAACATCACCTCAGCAAACTGACATAATTTGTACATGTGAGTAGGACTTAAAAGAATTCAAATTTTACACAGGTAACTGAAACGCTCGATCTTAAAAACAGGAAAGAAGCGTACAGGCTAGACGGGTAAAGTTTTCCAGAGGTTTGCCCCGGTGACTGTAACACTTTGACTTGATGCTGTGCAAAATATGAGAAAAAATGGTCATATATTCAGGAGTACAGAATTCAGACATTCCAAAACATAAGCTTTCTTTGAAAATGGAAGCCATTTTAGTTTTGCCCAAAATTAGTCTTGCCGCTTTCACAAACAATTTGTTGAGCGTATTATATTTACAAATAGGTTATTTGGGAGACATTTTGGGGTAAATTTTTCAGCATTAGGGAGACATTGGCTTTTAGGGATACATTTCACTGTCTCCCTATTTTCAAACTACCAGAAGAGGGCCGAATTTTACCGTCCAAATTTTTAGAGATGATAGATTAGGGTCTCAAATGAAAACATACAAAGTTTGGTTCAGATCAGATCAGGAAATATTGAATTATGGGACCGTAAAGTTGGTAAAATTTTGCACGTTCTTATGACAATGTCTCCCTAATGACCCATTAGCGATAATTATTATTATAATGTCATAACTGCCTCCCCATACCGTACAGCAGTAATCCAAGGTAGGCAGTTGTAGTACTGAACAAGAGTGTACAGACTATATACTTCTTGGAATACAGTGGCAAATTCTATACTGTATACCTAGTTTAGAAGAGACTGTTTGATGGACATGCTCAACATGAGCAGATCAAGTCAAGGAGTCGTCAATAAAAACGCCAAGACACTTAAAGCTGCTGACTTTCTCAATTAAGGAGTCACTAATACAGACTTTGAAGTCGTTCGAAGCGATCTTGCGTTTTGATCCAATGGGCAGAGCCTTAGTTTTGGTAACACTGATTGTCAACTTATTTCTCACTACCCAGTCGTTTAAACTGGCCATTGCTTCATTAAGGCTGCTTTGGGTTTCTTCAAGCTTAGAAGAGCTACAAGTTATCGCAGAGTCACCTGCACACATATACAGTTTACAATCCTCGGGTATTACGTTAGTATTGCGACACAAGTAATAGCCGCACCACCAATAATTAGTCTTCTATACATTCTCAGCAATTCTATATATTCCAACAATTCACAACATCAATTAAAAATTACAAGAAATTAATATCTGCAAAGTCAGCGTACGTTGCCCACTAAAGGGGCTGTATTTATAATTAAACACTGCATAACTAACCACACCTGCCACAAATACGTCCAGTACGGTGTTCAAGTCCACTTTATAAGTTTTAAGTTTTGAAAATACACATTTCAGTCCATTGTATACAATATATACAATGGTACAGGTAGTACATATACATCCATTCATATTTTTTTCAATTCGTTACCGAAAATAACTTCACTATAAGATGTTCATTTTCCATGATTTGTCTAAACATTTAACACAAAACCCACTGTTTTGAAATAAATTGCCGTACAATGGTTTATGCACGATAATTATTCAAAAATAAATTACTACACAGTGATCAACAGGAGGCTTAGCAAGGGGTGTTTTATTCGCCTCCCAGCGCTGAAACGCAATGCATTGCAATGGGCCTGACAAAAACTTAAACATTAAGCATCCAAATTGACAGGGCTACATGACACGTAAAACCGCAGCTAGCTACTGGTCCCTAGGAAAGAGGGACAGGGACCAGTCCCAAGTACGACCAACCAATTGATGAGGAGTAGACCAACCAGCCTAGCCCCACGAACGCTACCTTGAAGTTCATGGTATGTTAGTATGGACCGTGCATGGAACTCGGAAGGTATTTAATATTGGGTGTGTTTGTTTAGCTAGGACGTTTTAAGTCAAACGTCCACGCAAGCGTTCGTTTAGCCATCACGTGATCTTCGTGCCTGCCCGGGTGTCAGCCACCACTACCCTGGCAGCCGAGCTGGTCTCCGGTGTCACGGACATCGACGGACTGTATTTTTGAGTAAACATGGCGGCGGACTTTTGCCATAATGCCTTGGGCAATTATGTGAGTCATGAAATGCATTGGGATTGAGCGGGTTTTTTTTTATTATTATTTATCTTGACACCATGTGTAATGTACAGTAAACTATATTCAATCAAGACAAAATAATGCGGAAGTTGAAAAAGGTAAACGGTTAAATTGTATCTTTACACCAACTTCAATCAGACCAATTTGTGCTCACTCAGCAGGCTGCCTATCGGTACTGTACTAGTGGGTGTAGGTAAATACATACATGCATACTGCACATTCGGCACAGTACCGCATCAGTACTAAAAAGTCTCACAGCAACATTTGTCTGAACAAAATCTCAACGAGTCATCACAGCAAATAGATTAGTATTTTAAAAAAAATGTTTTTGTGTTGTTTTCAATGTACAAATACACCGGCACCAGTTATTATTGACACTATAATGATGAGCGTTGTTGCATTTGGTCCATCAGAAGATGATGTAGGTGTGTTGTAACCGTTGCGGATCAAATCCTCTGAAAATCAAATCAAATAAAATAATCAAAACAAAATATGCTTGAAAATAATTGTTGTTTTTATAGCCTGAAAGGTATTTCGCAATGCTGCGTCATTTCGTTTAGTCGTGAACATATTTCCTACGGGGAGAAGAACAAAGTAATTGCAATAACCGAATTTGTAATTGCTGACTCACGAGTGACTACTATAAACACGATGCAAAAGAGAAATGTTTTAATAATTGTTGTGTGACGTCTTTGATCACGCACCTATAACAGATAAATCAACACATGTAAGTTGAGCGTGTATCTGTATGTGATTTATAAAATTATACTTTTTCACGTTTAGCCTCTGAGTAGGGCCTAGTCTATATCAGCCTTTTGGATTGCAGTGCAAAATAATTATTTCCGAACCCTGCGTAGAGACGACAGGGTCTAATTTGTATCATCATAATTCACTGCTATGGAAAGAAGAAGAAATTAATGTTCAGTTCTCAAGGCGTTCATGCGCGTTTGACGTGGAGCACGCTAAGTGCTCGTAACAGATTTATTCTGGAATGTGTGGGTCTTCACATGCACGCCAAACGCGTGCAAAAACCGGTTGGAAAATTTAGTTCCAGTCTGAGGGTGAACTTCAACTCAAGACAGATTGATCAGAGCTTTAGAGATTATAAGTACATTACGCACGAACAACTAATAGGACCTCGCGAACGCGCACGCGCACGTGTGATCTCAAAAGCGCATGCGCATTACTTGCAGCGTAGTAGAACATCACGTTGCCCTGTTCTTGGACAAACTTTACGTCGTGTACAAGAAGGGGCCTGAAACTGCTATGGCTTTACTGTGAGCGTTTTCGAAACGAGTGAAATTTTGGCTTAGACTTTGGTTTCGCTGGTTCCTGCCATTTTGAAGCAGAGTTAGAAACCACATGTTCAAGCTCTGACTGGAACCAGCGAAACCGAAGTCTAAGCCGAATCCACTCGTTTTGAAAACACTCTTATGATCTCAGAAATGAAGTGATTTTTTTCTCATTCATGGCATATACTGGCAGTATAGACTGGTGAGGTAACACATAAATAGGTTTATTAAAAGAATACTCACTTATGATATCAACAAAGGACTTGGTTAGCATTTCATCGTAGCTGAAGACGTGACACCAGTATCTTGCATTACCATCTTGACGACAATTTCTCAGACGGAGAGATCCATCTTGGGATATGTTGTAGCAACTGTTATTCCTCGACACCACCGTCGAACCGTTTGGAAGATTAACAATGCCAATGACCTCGGTTTCCTTATCTTCAGGTGCACCATGAGACCATATTAAGGTGGCTTTTGCCCTATTATTGTCATTTGTTAGTGCAAGGCAGGGAATTTCTACGTCCTGTTCATACGTTGCAGTATCATGTATGGCAACGATTCCATCATCAAGGGGAAACATTTCTCCTGGTTAAAAAGAAAGAATAAAATTAATGATGAAACGTATATTTGTGCGGGTATTCAAATCTGGGTGAAGCAAGAAAACAACTGCAACAGAAGGAAAAACATACCTATAACAGCAACCTTGATACTGTCATGTTTAGTTCCGGGTCCCAGGGAGCATCTGTAAGTTCCTGTGTGGTCATCATTTACCAATTCTATTGATAAAGCAAAGTCGTCCACAAGATCGAAGCCACCGTCGAACTCGACGTGATTATTCCACAGAGTATACGAGAGGAGATGACTGCCTGACGTACCATCATCTTTCATCCACGATACTTCGCAGGTTTTTTGGGAAGATGTCCAGCTTGTACACGGAAGTACTTGCTTTGTGTTCTTTAGAAGGTAGAATGATGATCGGGATGCCCGTAGAGCAAAGCCGATCTCGCTTTCGTCTAGAACAGTGGACACGATTGACGCATTAAAATAGACAAAGCAACAACATTTACAGAATGGTTTGAGATTACGAGTGGAAAGTAGCGTAGTTTACACCACTTCCTTGTGTTGTCTTTGTGTCGCGTTTCATGATGAACATATCAGTAAACAATATTCTACTTTTGTTTCAGTTTTTACATTTCACCATAATTGTGGGTTCTTGGGCTTTCATGTCTAGCATTTCATGCAATAGGGCAACCTAGAACTTTACTTCTAGAACCAGAAGGGGCAACTCCGTGGGCCTTCTACCCTAATGCAGTCCATTCAGATCGGACCAATGTTGATCAGGATGCATTTATTTCACTCAAAATTCCAGTTTCCCAATAATGTTCACCACAAGAGCCGTGAGAGCTGATCCAATTCTCTCTAAAACTTTTGACCTAGGGTTTCAACACCATGTGACTGACTATTTTGTGGAAACGCCGGAGCCTTTCACTCACCAACCCCTTATTTTCCTCACGATGACGACCCAGACACACCGTACACTTCGTATAAAACACTACGCGTGCATCGGCTTGATGCCCGACCGTTGAGCGGAATCTTGTCTTCATTACGCGACCGACTTGACGTCTTCGGACTGACATGACAGTAGTGTCCAGCTAAGGCATGCGCCGCAACCTGGATACTCAGCTGGTGGCATGAAAACGGACCAGTGGGAGTGGCGAAGCCCAAGTATGTTCATGTCCCATGACGTCAACTGTTCATTGGCGCGCCTGCTCATCTCCTTTTCAAGATTTTGTTCATCACCTCCACTACTCACTGAGTGGTACGGTACCCTGAAGTCAAAGTCGTCGGCTCAGCACGACATTTTGTGTACATTAGCATATAAATGGCACGCGTAAACATGTAAACACACAGACAGGACTGCGCTTGATCCGACTTGCCATTGCGAAGGTATTATTTCGGTCTAGAGTACAGTGCAAGGGTATCCTCAAGTTTATCAGAAAATCAACAAAGCATTAACTCCTAACTGTAAGAAGTAAATTTTGTTTGGACATGAAATAATTATAAATTACATCTGTGACGGATGGAAATGTGATCAATTGTAAGTAATTATTTTCCAAACTTCAAGAATAAATCCGAACGCATCTGCTCCAAAGTTTGGAGATTCAGTCTACTGATGGCACGAAGGTATACGTATCATAATCACTACCAAGAATTATTCTACAAGCACGCTTTTGAACTTGCTCAATTTATTAACCCAATTTGATCCTTAGACAGTCTTCCCCTTTTCAATCATCTAATTTTAGAACTTATTTCCAATAGAAATTGATCAAGCTTGGCAACAATTAGTTTTTTCAAGTGAAAAATAAAATCATTTGGGGGCTAGTTAAACCAGATTTTTCATTACATTTTCTGACACAGGCCAAAGAAAGTTTCTATTGAATTCTTTCACAGTGTCCTGGGTTGGGCGTAATGCAACTTCAGTTGTCTGAAAACCATTCAATAAAGTTTCCATTTGCTCGGTTTTGGGGCACCTCGAAAGTCCTCAAAATAGAATCCAAACTTCCCGCTGGCAAAAATTCTTTTTCAAAAAACATAAGAAAATTTGGGATCACTACATAAATTTTGGCTAATAGGAATCGAAATCTGAAGTTTCTAGTTGTCCACTTTTACTTCGTTTGATCGTTCCTGAACATCTACCGATCGGTATGGAACGCCAAAGAGCAAAAACTTGGAGGCAACACATCGATCGTTTTATTACATCGATCTATCGTTCTTCAACATGGATCAATCTATCCATTACATCGGTCGATCGGTTCCCTACGTCGATCTAGCGTTCTTTAACATCGATGGGTCGTTCTCTTTTGAAAGTGTGATGAAAAAAGAGCAGTGAAGAAAGAGCGACGGAGAAAGAGCGACAATGGAAGATCGATTGAGAGGGAGCGATGGCGAAGGTCGATGAAATTACATCGATGCGAACGGTGCACAATTTCATGTATGTGCACATGCGTATACGCACGTACTGTTTCACCTCTGCATGTTACGTTAGTTGGAGTGGAGTTGGCATGCATGAATTTTGTTTGTGTTTTCCAGATTGTTTTCTTAACAAAAAGCGTTTTTGTGGCTAAGAAAATAGCAAGGGAAACCGGTATGTGCAAGCAAAATAAGAATAATTGGTTGTTTTTCAATTTTTAAAGAGTATGCAGGATCATTCCAAGGTTCCTTATTACTCAGAAGGTTCAATTAGAGTTTCTACTTATACTCAAATTATGCATAAACGTATTGGTACTACCACCAGTGTATTAAAACTGACATCAACCAACTTTTCTCTCCATCCTGATCGCACTAACGCATTACAAAACATGCAAACATATCGGCAAGTAGAGATTATTCTTTGACCTTTGCTTGCACAAACCGGTCTCCCTTGCTGTTTTCTTAGCCACAAAAACGCTTCTTGTGGCGGCCAAACTCCACTCCAACCAACTGAACCCTCAGAGGCGAAACAATGCGTGTGTATGCGCATACGCACACACATAATATCGTGCACCGTTCGCAATCGACGTAATTTCATCGTCTTTTGCCTTTGCTCCTTCTCCATCTATCTTCCTTCATCACTCTCTCTCCCCCATCGCTCCTTGTCATCGCTCTTTTAACATCGCTCTTTCTCCGTCGCTCTTTTTCCAACAATTTTCTTCCATCGCTCCTTTTCCATTTCTCTTTTTTCATCGATCAAAAGAGAACGATCGATTGATGTTAAAGAATGATCGCCCTATGTAGTGAATCGATCTATCGATGTTGGTGAACGAGTGATCGATGTAACAGAACCATCGATGTGTTGGCGTTCCATAGATCAGTCCCCTACATCAATTGATCGTTCTTCTACATCGATCAATCGGTTTTCCATATCGATAAATGATCTCTTTTGATCGAAGAAGAAATAGCGATAAAAAAGTGCAATGAAAAAAGAGTAATGCAGAAAGAGCGATGTCGAAAGAGCGATGTCGAAAGAGCGATGAAGGAAGAGCGGGGGAGAGGGAGTGATGACAAAGATTGATGATATTACATCTGTGCTAACGGAGCACAATTCCATGTGTGCACGCATGCGTATCGGCTATGTACACAGTGTTAGTAGGGAAACGACGTAATCATACGTGTTGCCTCTTCATGAAGTGGAGCGGAATTTTCCCGCAACAATGATATTTTTTTCCAAACTGTTTTCTAAACAAGAAGCATATTTATGGCTTAGAAAATAGCAAGGGAAATAGGTCTTTGCAAGCAAAGTTTAAAGAATAATCGGTTGATATTAACCTAATATCCCCGCAGGTGAGTTGTGTGTTGACAGGTGTTACACATACACATTTGTGGTCCTGCAAGAGGCCGGAATTGACTTCCTATTTACGTATTATACTTAAGTCTAAGAAAACTTCACATGTACTTTCTTGGAAACTCAAGTATGCACATAATTTCTCAGCCACAAAAATCTTGTTAAGAAAACAATCTGGAAAACAAAAAAATCATCGCGGCAGCCAAACTCCATTCCACCCAACTTAACAGGCGACATATATGATTACCTCCATTCCCTATATCACTGTGTATACGCATGCAAACGCACATGGGACTTTGCAACGATGTAATTTCATCGACCTTTGTAACAGCTTTCTCTCCATCGCTGTTCCCTCATCGCTCTTTCGCCATCGCTCTTTTGCCATTGCTCTTTCGCCGTTGCTCTTCTTTCATCGCACTTTTTTCATCGCTCTTTTTTCGTCGATCAAAACAGATCTATCGATCGATGTAGAAGAACGATCGATCAATGTTAATTAACGATCGATTAATAGAACGATTGGTGTGTTGCCTCCCAGCTTTTGCCTCTCTGGCCTTAAATATGTATGTGCAGCTAGAGAAATAGCACACCGGATACAAGCGCCTTTCCAGATATACGTTTTCTACGTGCGTTGCGTACTCAACCTGTTCATGGTTTCACTTTACGGACACATAAATCGACTCCGTTGACATAGAACACGGGTGCGTTGCGTTCGGTGCGTCACGTAAAATTCGCCCCGGGAGCGATTAGATGTATACGCAACGCTTGGCGTATAAATGTTGATGTGCATTTAATTATGGAGGGCGCTTTAACTCAGCACGTTGACGCAACTTGCTTAGTTCTCTGGCGAGTTCTTCCGGATATCGGAGCACGCCGGTGAAAACGTATTGAAGAATCAAAACGGGATAACTGATAACTCGGATGTCGGTGTGACGTCATAATGGTCGAAGCGGATGCAAGAATTTCTGCATTTTCATTGGTCAATATATACAATGCGTCATGCATAAGAATTTCTATAACCAAACCGGTAGAGGAGTGTAGAGAAAACCATGCAAGTTTTCTTCACTAGATAATAAAGGCGCTCGTGGCTTCGCCTGTCATCCTGGTCTTTTTCGTGATACCATTGTAAGTGTCTGAGGATACCCATTAAATTTTCATGGGGGAAATGGTTCTTGAAAAATCCCCAAGAGCCAAGATTGTAGCCTTTATTCAAAGTGGGTCTTCCCAGCTTGTCCAAATATTGCATCCAGGCTGTCACGCGCACCTTGACTACAATGTCTTACATGCGCGCATTACATTGCTACGCTGCAAATCATAAAAGGAAGTGATATTCCTGCAAGTTACTCCATTCAATTTCGACTGATAACCATTTATTCGATCCTGTACCCTGGTCAACGCTGATGACCTGATGTAACTGGGCTGAATTGAAAAACACTTAGCGTTACAACCTCATAAAATGTGGTAGGGCCGGAAAGCACAAGGTTTCGTGTTTAGTTGTCACTGACAACTAAGCATTTTTTCTATATAATAATTTGAATCGTATACTCAGAAAATATGCAGTAATAAATAACGTGGCAAAAGAAGTCTTCTATTCTAGTTTATTTACCTTTTATTTGAACGTCAGTGTAGCAGTTGGCCGTTGTGCCATCAGAAAAGAATGTGTGGCACCAGAATCTCCCATCATCACTCAGAGAGTTGAACACAAGTGCAGAGCCACTGTCAGTGCCATAATTAGCTCCATACTCTGCCTGAATCTGAGTACCATCGGAGAAACGAGCACCAATGACCTTTGTAACAGTGCTGATGCCCTCTCCCGTTGACCAATATACCACAGATGATGGCGGGTTTGACAAGGCGCACTCACATGCCAGTCTGTGCCTATGACCTCGCTTAAGGGTGGTTGTGCTGGATTTGTCGCTGCTAACAGCTGGAAAGTTGTTTCCTGCAAAGGGTGATAAAGAGTATAGCAGACATCTTCTTCGATATAAAACAGGAATTTACCTCATCCTTTAGAATTTCACTCATTCCAAAGAAAGATTTTTTTTACTTGCAGTCGTGATGGACTGGAAGTGATACACGATACATTTTAAGACTTTTCCTGGTCCTTGGCAACTATGCTTTTTCTGTAGCTTACCAGTAAGCACAAGCACTCTATTTATGTGAACCTGTAAATTAATATGAATGTTGAGTAAATATTGTGATTGATCAGTTCAAGAAAAGGAATGACTGCCGTGAATAAAATACACTTTCCGAGTTCATTCAACGACGTTTTAAAATGCCGTATTTTAATCCTCTGCTGAATGTACGTTTTATCGCCTTTTCTTACCAATAACGTTTACGTAAATATCTTCCACTCTGTGCGTGGTGAAGTGCGGGATAACTTGGCAGAGGTACCGCCCTTCGTCAGCCTCGTTCACATGTTTAATGACAAGGCTAGATTCCGAAGAGAACATGTATCTGTCGCTGGTTGGGTAGACTCTACCTCTTGAGCGACTGATCAAACGAACTGTCATAGAGGTGTCATCAAGACTTAAACTCTTGTACCATAGGACGCCATCTTGCCTCTCGTGCGATCGGAACGATGGACAAGGAATCCTGTGAGTCACTCCCAGTTGTACGTTGGTTGTACCGTCCGTGGTATTAAATGCATCTTGAACGTTTT
The DNA here is from genome assembly GCF_054643075.1 of Acanthaster planci. Lineage (NCBI taxonomy): Eukaryota > Metazoa > Echinodermata > Asteroidea > Valvatida > Acanthasteridae > Acanthaster > Acanthaster planci. The sequence goes on from NC_141796.1 coordinate 3,519,181, forward strand.
CAACTGCAAAGAAACACAGCAACAAGTATTAATAAGGTATCAGGAATTACCAATGGAAACAAATGCAAGGAACGCCCCAGGAAAAAATCATTGTCTTAAACTTTTTGGTTTCCATGGTTTACGAGGGGTCTGGTCAAGAAAACGCCATCTTTTCGTGTTTTGTATTGCCTTTTGGATGACTTAATACCAGTTGCAATATAAAATCCCCTATCAGCTTTTTGGGTGCATTTTTAGAGAAATGCGTTCTGAGATAAGCTTTGCGTTTCTGAATTTTTTTCTACATAATGTCATTCTCACTTGAAGACGATGGACATAGGTTGTACTGTGCAGTGCACACAATCGAGCTTAAAAGAAATAGCATCCACCTCAGTGATGAAACCATCATGATCCCCTGACTTCCGTACTTCTAAGCTGCTGGATAAAAAGAAGAAGTTACAAATGACTCTTACGAAGCAGTCTAGAAATTTGAATACAACTTTCTCAAGTGATTAAGGCAAATAAATGATTTAACAAAACTCAGCTCCCATTAATTCTTCAAAATGGGGCGATCAAACACGTTTATCTTAAGTTGTCGCGGCCAGTTTATTTTTGTTCATTAATACCTGTGACAGTTTTTATATTCCCGTTGGTCGAAACCTGTCATGTGACCATGTATTAACATTTGATAATGCCCGCAGATGAGAAGTTATAATGCCCGATGCGTAAAGCCTGGTTTCCATATGGTCGTTTGTAACACAGACGGAACGCAAGAACGTGAAGGCGCAGACACGAACAGAAGAGACTGTGCATGACGTCTTTTGCCCCAAAATTGAAACAAACTGGCTCACGAAACTCCGTGATTTTTAGTGGAAAATATGCTTTAGATTGACTGTACCGCTTCTTAATGCCAAACCTCTACTCCAGTCCAATGCATTTCATTGACGATCAGCTATTTAGTTGATCACTGGGGTGTAAGATTTTTCTCTTCGTCTACCTCAATTTATTACAGACGGCAGGTCTATAGAGTACCTTTGAATTTGTCACATAAAACTGCTTTGAATTTGTTACTTGCACGTGTGCCGACATTCTGTGTTTCCAGATTTTCTTACCGAAAGTATCATAGCACCGAGACGGCTCTCCTGAAGGTTCAAAATGACATACTGCTGAAAAGGAACTCTCAGTATGTCATTTTGCTTGTTCGCTTGGACTTAAGTGCTGCCTTCGATACAGTGATTTTAACTCATAAATATTCATGGTACTGTTTACATGTATTACAAAAGACCTAATTTCTAATCCTTAACTGCCTTAATCCTAAACCAGCCAAATGTATTTGTATTATATTGAGACAATGTAACTTATCTTTGGTCAAAAACGTGTAGAAATGGAATGTAATTCATCGTAAGACTGGGTGCTGCTTTCCCTCGGCCTTTCCCCCGGCGTCCTAAATCTTTCCTTATTGTATATGAATTAATATCATGATAACATTGTGGATCTTGTTACTCTGAATTTATTTTCATTGTTCATCTACCGGCAATGTTAACGAAGATGTGAAATAAACCAAACCAAACCAAACCCACATCACTAAGGCTTGTTCTGCGGCATTTTTCCACCTTCACAATTTGAGGCGCATCAGTAAATTTCTCTCTCACTCTTCGCTTTCAGTGTTAATTCACGCATTTGTGGCCAGCCGTCTGGACTATTGTAACGGTCTCTTGTATAATTTGTCAACAGCACAGATAATGAGATTATGGCGAACCAGGAATGATGCAGCTAGACTTCTTAACAAATACACCAAAGTCTCAATATATAACACCAATATAGCATCACCTTCACTTGTGACCTGTTTTGTACAAGATTAACTTCAAAATCATCCTGTTGTAACACACAAAGCCATCCATTATCTTGCTCCTAGATACTTAATGAATCTTCTCGTCATTAAGAAGGAGTCTAGATATCATCTCATCAGTTCAGCAAGCAACGGTCCTTTATTAAGTTACCCGAACGGTAAAATGCCACCCACACTTGGTGACAGGGCAAAAGCAATGGCTGCTCCTAAATTGAGGAATGCCTTACCATGGTGTATACGGTGCCAGCAGAGCCTTGCCGTTTTTAAATTTCAAGTGAAAACTTACCTTTTTAATATTGCATTTGCACAGTGATATTGCACTGCAAGATTCTTGATTTTATTAGTTTTATCTATTAGGGTTATTGTTATTTTTAATTTCAATATAGGTTTAAGCTGTGATTAGTAATTCTGGTGTCACCGTGTCTGGTATAATTAGTTGTCTTTTATCGTAGGTAGGGTTACAGGCGTCTGTCTCCGAGAAATATCGAAACATCTTTCCCCAACAGGGTCACGTTCTCCCTGTTGGCAGGGCAGACGTATCCCTGTACTGCGGTTTGGGCACTAGCGCGGTGACATTCGTTCATTTATCCTTTCATTTCTTAAATCAATTATTTTTTACGTCAACTTGTACTGCGCCGTTGATCATTTCTGTGGAAACGACGCATTATAAATTTCCAATTATTATTATTGCGTTATAGAGAAAACCTCTCCAAATTTTTAGTCATTTCTTCGCCAACTAACTGTTACGTAACAAAAATGTGTGTTTCCAGATTTGAAAATATACTGAAACGATAACACATTCCCGAAAGAGTAGAAACAGAGCAGTGTTTTACTTAAAAGGTGATTTGCAACTTGAATGAGCATGGACATTCATCGGTATAACAGACCAAATAAGCTAACAATCTAACACGTGGGCAAAATTAAGGACTTTATGCCTCAGGAAGATTAGTAGGATTTCAGTTGATTGGAAGATTAAAGCAAAATCAAACAACTGAACTCAAAGTTTGTTTCAAATGAGCGACAATACCAATTATAAAGTATTAAATTATAACGGATGATTCAATTCAATTAAAGCCTATTTTAACTGTTCCTGAGACGACACTCATTATTGAGGCAGTGTTCTGAACATGGCATCATGACTTCACAAATTATTTGTCTTTGCCCAGTGAATACGCCTCAGTAATCAAATGTTTGTTTCTTAGAAATCTGTGCATAAAGACAAACAAACAAAACAAATAATCTCAATGAAAAAAATTGAGGGCAAACACCTAAACTGAATGGTTTAAAATAAAAAAAATCAGACTAATGATGACGACATTTGACTGGGAACCGAGCATAGGCTTAGGCCCATGCATTTGCAGTCCGGATTGTCGATTACCGCGCAGCAAGACTTGCGTTTCAGACGTAAGATTCAATTTATTAAAACAAAAGTCATACCGATCGCAATAGGCCTAACCAATAATGAACAACGGAACGTGATTTTGAAAACATATCGTTTACATAGAATTCCAACAAAACCAAACAAACACTTGAGGACTGAGGCGTATTCACTCGGCAAAGATGAATAATTTGTGGAAGCCATGATGCCATGGAAAACTGCCTACAGGAGTATGTCCATGATGAGGTCGTATAAAAAATGTACAAAAAGTTTTCATTGCACATTTTTTGGTCTTTTGCATTTATTACATGCAGCCAATACTTCCGATATGTAATAAAATCTGTGAACATGTATGTTACCTTTGTTTTAACACTATAGGAAATGTACAAAAAAATCTGTGAAACGGATGGACACATTAAGGTTCTTCTGAAAGTTTCTGCTAATGCCGCAAAATCTTATTCCATACAAGGAACTTTGACTCGAGCGCTATATAACATTCTGTGTTTTTATCGAAAAAAAATATAAACAAATATTATGGGAATTTGCAGTGTCACGACATTTCACCCCAAAACTTTTAAGTACATCGGTTGAAAACGAAGCCTTCAGATCACTGCTGTACTCAATAAGGATTGCTATTTGAATTCCTGTTAACAATTCTCTCTCGCGATCTCACATCGACCAGGCCTTGTTTACAAGAATAAAATGACAACAGTAATAATAAGAAACGTGAACTAGCTTTCATATGTTGAATTTGTAAGCTTTTGCGAAGCAGTTGTACATGTTTAATGCAAAGTTCCTTATCTCCTGGCCATTTGGTCGATTGCAGTTAGAAGACGAACTATTTGTTGTGAACTTTGACTGGATTAGTTGAACAAATTGGTCAGGAACAAGTCAGTCCTTTTTCAGACTGCAAACGATGTCCTTCACAGATGCAGACTTGGATTTAACTGCAGGTTTTTATTCTACAATCGTTTGTTTTCCTTCTCCAGCTGAGCGATGCGCTCCTGAGCTTCCTTAAGTTAAGAGTCATCCTTCGACGATGACTGTATGCATGTTAAGCTATCTCAAGCTCACCAGAGCCAGATGCCTTATCGGCTGGGATAGGAAACGAGTCTTCCTTAGGAGGGCTTTCTTTCTCCTTTTTCGTTTGCGGTTGAAGTCCAAGCTCGAGACAGTAATTTGTCTGAAAAATGCTGACAGTGACAAAGAAAACAGTGAAATCACAAACTTTATTCCATGATTATGTAAACTGGAGGCTTTAAATGTTCTTGACAATTACTCATTTGTTAGTGCTTTTCTTTACTCATTATAATTAAGAAACTCAACAAAAGATCACATAAATTCCACGTTGGGCTGCCCCACCTTAGACAATGGTATTTAGTCATTCGTACTCAAGTTTTCTCCGCAGAAGTGATACAATGTAAACTTCGAGATTAATTAGTTAGAGTCTTCCAAATTATAATGGAAATAGGATTTACAGTTAGCAGAAGTCACTAGCTCAAACACTGCTAGCTTCAGCAGGGTCTGAATCACTTATCCACAACCAAAAGCTGTTCCACATCAGTTTACAAGTCTCCAGTACAGTTTACGGCTTTTCAATCAAACAGACAGAACATATAATCAACAATCACATGCATGTGTAATATAATCTTCCTAAGGTTGATAACAAAGTTAGATGAGACAAATCTACAGAGCTAGTTCTACGAAGAGTATTCTTTCAATATCTAAGCAAGTATCATTTCCATCAAATCAAACGTAAAAATCCATAGAAAAAATAGCAATACATTCATTTCATGTTAGAAATAATTATTTTTTAAGATATCGTTTAAAAACAAATTAAAAGCATGTTTCTTTACGATTTCACATTTATTTAATATTAAGATTAAAGTTCTTTCACCATAGATTTCATTTTGTGTGCAAAATGATCAAAACTGCATCATTCTATCTTGTTCTACTTTATGGCAATTTCGTCACGTTTAAGGCATATATTGAAAATACTTCTTTTCCCCTTATTTCTGGTACATATACTCAAATTCCGAAATATTTCCGTAAACAGTCTGCCGATAATTTACGTCTGCAGATAATTTATGTCATTTTGAAATTGATTTGAATTCAGTTGATTGGTCTTTAGTATTTAGATCTAATTACCCCTGTGAATCTTATAGGTTTTTTTAAATCTTTTACTTTCTTATTTGATTAAAATCTTCCACTTATTAAATTGAAAAACTACAATAGAAACTCCCAACCTAGGTCCCCCGGGGTAGCATCCGCTCTTTTAAAGTCTGTTAATCATAAAACAAGCTTTATTCTAAACTACTTCGCTCCCCCTCTTAATGCAATCGTTCTAATTATATTAGCTCATATATTAGCTCAGTATCATACCAGTTCTGCTAACGATTTTCATATTCCTTACGCCTTTCTTAATCTTTTACTTGTGTATCTTATCAGGGTCCTAAATTTTGGAATTCTTTAAGTAATAATCTTAATTAAATCAATTAATAGTTTGTTTGTCTTCGAGGCACAACTTAAGCTTTGGCGTGTGGATAAATAGACGAGCTATTTATATTATTTCCATTTCTTCGCTCTAATTGTAGTCGTTTTTATTGGACTTGCTAATCTCTCGTTATCTTTGCCGTCGGGTTTGTCCTATGTCTCTTTGTGTGTAGCATTAATTTATCAGTTATATACTCTGTATTTTTGGCCACTATAATTATGTACTTAACCGTTCGGTGGGCAATCTTTTCCACAGGGCGCCGGGTGGGTTGATTGCTCACCCCCAAATTGAGTGGTGGCGGCAGGATTTATATTTATCAGATGGGGTGCACCTTGTGGATGCCGCTTCGGAATTCCTTATTTATAACTACCATACGGCGTTACTTCAGTCTTGCGGAGTAGCTTGATTTCCTGTTACAATGCCAGCGCAAACACCACCTCCCCCTACACGCGCGATGTCACTTACCTATCATCACGCGGCCCATTTGGCGGCGGTCATAAATGATCGTATGGCAGAATTTCATTCTTATCACCGTCATGGGCCTTAGGATTATGAATCAATACAGCTATATAAAACCTATGCAATGAAGGAATTCTTACAAACATGGAATCGATAGGAAGTCTGTATAATGTTTGTGGTTTACTTTGCAGTTTATAACCCAGATGGAATGGGTAGTCTATATACGGGTACGTACAGGTGTGACGTAAATAATGTCTATTCCGCGGATTACGCTTCGACCGGGAATGATTATGCTAGTAATTACTGCTAGACCCGATGTTATGTTTCGACCGGACTTGCTTTAATAATCGATGTTACGTCTCGCGGCTTACGCTTCGACCGGGGACTATTTGCTGCATTGATTTACAATCTATTCTGTTGTCTCGTGGCTCACGCTTCGACCGGAGACTGATCATGCTTAAGTGTCTTATACTGTTGTCCCGCGGATTACGCTTCGACCGGGGACTTGCCATGTTTAATTGTGTGATACTGTTGTCCTGCGGATTACGCTTCGACCGGGGACTTGCCATGTTTAATTGTGTGATACTGTTGTCCTGCGGATTACGCTTCGACCGGGGACTTTCCATGCTTAATTGTCTTATATTGTTGTCCCGTCGATTACGCTTCGACCGGGGACTTGATAAGTGCAGCCAGTTACCGTCCGCGGATTACGCTTCGACCGGGACTTGCTTAGTTTAGCTTATTTACAATGTTGTCTCGCGGCTTACGCTTCGACCGCAGACCGGCTATGTTTAAATGTCTTATATTGTTGTCTCGCGGCTTACGCTTCGACCGGGGACTTGATAAGTGCAGCCAGTTACCGTCCGCGGATTACGCTTCGACCGGGACTTGCTTAGTTTAGCTTATTTACAATGTTGTCTCGCGGCTTACGCTTCGACCGCAGACCGGCTATGTTTAAATGTCTTATATTGTTGTCTCGCGGCTTACGCTTCGACCGGAGACTTGATAAGTGCAGCCAGTTACCGTCCGCGGATTACGCTTCGACCGGGACTTGCTTAGTTTAGCTTATTTACAATGTTATCTCGAGGTTTGCGCTTCGACCGGGATATGCTCAACTATCACTTACATAAAATTCTATTGGTTATCAATCTGGAAATAAAACTGCTCTGGCCGTACGATAACAAAAGAATTAAACTTGCGCTAATGTAAGATTTCATTCATTTTGTGTCTGACATATGCGGCAATAATCCGCACTTCTTGAGGTTCTATAAAAAGGTGCCAAAAATAGCCACAAGCAGACATTACAAGGAATCAAGTTTAAGTTTGTCAAACTTATGAATCTGACAATGTATCTGAAATCATTAATATTTAATGACTACCCAATCCTCTCAGAATTTAACGACAAGCAACATTTGCCAATTACTTTTAATTATAGGTTTTGCCCTTAAATAAACACTCTATACTCTCTGCTTTTCCGAGAGTTTATAAAAAAAATCACAAGCTCACTCGGTTGGGACTTGAACCCACGACATTCTGCTACTAGCACAGACGTCTTAACCACTCGACCACTGAGCAGACCGGGGTCGGCTGTGGCAGCGGGCACCGCAGAAGGCACTGCGAACTTACTTTTGCAGAAACTGGTTCAGTGTACATTAATTGGGTATTCACGCAATTACAAAGTTTTATATCCATGCATGCAAGCTTTCTGGGAATCTCAGTAGTTTACAGAAAATGTCGAAATTGCATGTATATTATACGCTTCAAGAGTGCAAATAATATGTTACCTTCATCGTGTCTTTGCAAAAGAAAACTCGGTTCGTGCATAATGAAGAGCAAGGGCGCATACCTTTCTTTACTAGTACTGAGTCCATCTGGGTATCACCTAGTGCATGACTTTTATATTAATCAAGAAAGATGCTGGAATGTTTTCATTACACATTACAGTCAAAGTCTTAGGCGAATCGCTGTTTGGCAAAGTTTTATTCTTGTTTTATTTGTGAAATTTGTTTGATGTTGGTTGGCTATATCGATTTTTATTTAGAATCCGCAACCGGTGTGGTTGGAATCTACAAGGTTTCTGTGGGACCAGAAATCAGAATGATTTCCCCCTCACCATTCATTCACTTGTGTGTTTTTTTTTCGCCGTTACTGGCCTTAATGATTATTGAACTGTACGCTTCAGTTATATGCATTTGCAGGAGAACTCACGACGAAAAGGGAGTTACACCACAAACCAGAACTTCGCCAGGGCTTCATTATTTGCCATTGCAAAATAATTTAAGTCTCGTATGCGTCAAATTATAAGTACAATCTTTAAACGCCGCTGCCTTAAGAACTACATTTCCAAACAGACTGAAAGAGAACATGGTATAAGCAAAGATGGGTCATAAGAAAAACGAGATTTTTCGTTTTGTTAATATGCTCAAACATTTCACAGACCTGTTGTAGCAACCTGCTCATTCGATCTGAGTGAAGAAGCACAGTTGTAGGCAGGAATCTGCTACAGGTAGAAACAGTAACAATATTTCGTTGATGGTTTTTATTATGCGACAGCACCTTAAAGGTTAAATTACATGCAAACTGCTCTGTGATGACGTTATATCACTCCCTGTTCCGATTGCTGCATAGATCAGTGTGTCAGTTTTGCTCATAAATTCTACAGCCTGTTGCATTCTGCCACATTTCATCCCCTTGGGCTACAAGAGGGGAAAATTTCACTCACCTTACGCACTGCTTTTTCTTGGAAGATCAAACAGCCTTCATGTATGACAGAGGGAAAGGTGTGTTATGGAAAGGTCTGCTGAAAAGATCCCTTCTTGTCAATGCAATTGCACCATGTGATTACACATGTCAATATTTGAAATGTGTCTACTTTGATAAAACGTAAAGATCAAAGTCAGCAAAATTCTTTTGTTAATATTTGCACTTGGGGATAGGCATGTTATTATTTAAATAACAACAGTAGGACATAAGTTCACAGGCGTTCCGTTATCACTGTTGAAGCCACAAGTTTGCACACACTTGCACCAAAGAGATTACCTACTATTATTTAAGACCCAATTATCTCCCATAATCATAACCAGCTCCTTTCAGTGTAGGTTTCATTCGAAAGAAACCTCGTTTGTCCCATAAACAGAAGACCCAAATCAGGTTCTGAAACGGCTGTATGGAGCCGTATTTAAAAATGTGCTGAAGGTTTTACATACACCTCCTTTGCACTGCAACTTTAATACAGCACTTCAGGAAATTCCCAAATAGGCCTACAACGTACCCTTTGTCTATATTATAGGTTTTAACATTTATCTCATTTTTTCCCGGAGGGCCCCGAGTAGAGCTATTTTTTCCGACGGTGGAAAGTCCCCGGGGGAATTCGCCCTTTGTGTTTGGGCGTCACGAGGAAGTTGCGCCAGTTGGGGTCACGAGTTGGGGTCATGAGGTTTCAGTGGAAAGTCCCATGCTGGCTGAGAATAGGGAAAAGGGGTGCTGGTATCCCCCGATCTCTACTATTACCCGTTATTACTGAGCAAAGTTTTTCACAACTTAATAAATCCACTCAGCAGGCAATGAAAATGGTTGTCCATTTTCGTGTTTCTATCTTCATAATAATGGAACGGTCAAAACAGTTACATCAGCATACAAGGAGCTTATGAATGATCAATTTTCTTGCTTGTACATGTACATATTCTTTTCGTCAATAGGTTTTCTTTTTTACACTAAGTATTGAAGTCAGTCTTAAAACTCAACCCTGTCCAAGAAATTGCATATATGGCTATGCTAATAATTATTTACAAGATCCTTCTTTTTTTCTTCGCATTTACACATAATTTGCTACACAACTAAGTTTGTTTCTGCTTCCAAAACGATTTCGTGATTTTTAAATGTCAACTTTAGTTTTTAATCAATTTCTTGCTGAATGGCGTTAAGATTTCAAGATGGCTCCTGGTGACGTCCATGTAAGTCTGCAAAGAATAACACCTTAGTTAACAACCAGCCGTTCAAATTTAGACGACTTTCTTGGCATGTACAAGATTATTTCTATCCAAACACACCCAAATGCACTTTGTCCTTATTTTCAAAATGGAAGGTAACACGGATACCTTTCAACGTATGCCGTTTATTTTACTTTTGTTATGGGTATTTACACGTTTACTCTTACGAAGAGCAAGTTATCTTAATGTGCGCAACCCTTCCGACTAAGTAACTGCTTCCCTTCACATTTGTGGCATAAACTCACGTGTTTGATTTCTTTATCTGCCATGTCCGACAGGATGTAAACCAGATCAGTAAAGGTTGGTCTGCTGTTAGGATCCTCCTTCCAACACGAACACATCAGGGCATAACTAAAAAAGTGAAAATTGAAACCAACACATTCTCGTTTGATTGCCTGAAGGACAACATCACTTTGACATGATTAGAGGTATCTACAGTGCCTATATCGTACTTTTTAGAATGGCAATTTGAAACCTTTGAAACTTGCACCCTCGATATACATTTACATTTGGCATTAATATAATTCTCGTATAATTATAGGACAAGAACAAGAAGATCGTTACAAGTTAAATTTTTGTTCTTGATTTTTGTTCGGTGCTCCTGGGTCAAGAAATAACTACAGAGAGGCAACATGTTCAGTTTGGCTACAGCGTCATGGTGTCGAAAAGGCCATTTGATGTAGGAAAATGCTACCACCTCGTGGAGAAAGTTCAAACAGTACAAAGCAGCATACGTTTCATCGTCACAGTTGCTTGGCTTGTGCATACGGTATCCTCGTAGTATCATCGTTGCCAATGAATCGTTATGGATTGTTGGGTAGGGGGTTCCTCCTGGACAGAAGACCAGTAAAACGTATTTATTTTCAAAATACATTTCAACATACCTGTTAAACTTTTTATTACTGTATGAGCTTTTGAGCCTACGTGATTAAGCAGTTATGAGCTTATTATTCAAGCAAATGCAAGCTTAAAGCAGTCTAGAAGGAATTCATTAGGACACATTAAGATCCCAGACAGCGGGGCTTTTTTTTAGTCTGGTGTTAGAGTGAACAACAACATTAAATTGCAGCTGATTTTAGCTGGAGCGGAAGATTAATGTATTTCTAATCATGCATAGCACTGAAGAAGTCCACGACTTGTAAGTAAATTTAAGGGGTGTATAAAAATGACATATTGAAATTTGGGGACTGTGATAAAGGGTAAGTGCTCTGCATAGTTGACATTTTCATCAGAATTCAGTGTCGACATGATATAAGTCTGATTAGCTTGTCCCAACATTGATACAGACTGTCCATGCAGAAACGAAGATGGACATTTAATTTTTGTACTTGGGTGCTAACAAAATCCACGCAAAGGGTTAACATAATTCAATCTAGACAAGTGAAACTGCACCGTTGTGTTTTATCATTAACTTCTTTCTAAATTTCTGCTTAACTGATTTAAACGGCATTTGATGCCGTTTTTGCTTTTTATGATGATGCAAATTTCCATTTTTATGATCAAATTTATGTGATATAGTTCTAGGGGAGCCTTACTACTGGATTTATAGATATGCTGTGCCATATTTCTTTGTCTTTGGTACATACAAATAAGCGAACGGGCATCTCCTTCTCAGAGATATATTAAATGAGCGAATGTTTGGTTCGCAATTTGTACATAAATAACCCATAAACAGAAGTGTCTTCCCTGAATGACATCACAGCAACAGCGCCCTCTGTTTTCTAGAATGCTATAGACAATTTTAAAATGTTGAAATAAGTGCATTTTTCAAAACGAAACCCAGAGGGATTTCAAAAACTCGTTTAATTAGGGAAGAGTATACAATAGCACAAAAAGCGCCTCCAAGAAACATTACTCACCACGGACTGATAAGTATTCTTTTTTTCAATGTCCAATACTTCATTTTAATGTAAAAAACCGAGTGATCTTACCAAGAGTAGCTATTTCCCACAAGAGAATTCCAAAAGACCACCTGATATAAAAAGGAAAAGGTTTAAACTCGAAGAATTATATAAACAGTTCAAGTCGACTCTATGCAGTATAGCTATCAGTTTGCTAATAATTATCCCTTTATCGCTTTTAGTGTTTTGGCAAGCCCGTGTTTCCAAAGCGTTTCTTCAGAGAATCTAAAATTTCCCGTACCTCACCAATAACGTTTATGTTAGCTCGGTTTGATTTGTGAGCACGCGAAAGTAAATACAGATTTTGAATAAAGAAAAACTATGAAAATGCACATCAACCCTATAAGAGCCGGGTTATTTTAGCTCACCTACAAGCTGCCAGGGATCCCCCAAGAAATCGACTGTACCTACCTCGACCTTTTAAAGACGTTTTTTTAAACTCCTTGTCATTATAAATGTTGAGTTTGAACTCAAATGAACTTATAAATTCGTTGTGGTCATTTGAATTTCAAGGCTCCTGGCATGTGCCAGGGTGCGTGCATTGAGCACCACGACGGAAAGATATACATTTTTTGGCTGATCCCTCTCGGAAATATGTGCGTTGCGCCGGAACAGTATTTCTGGTGTTCACAACATTGGTTAAAACATGACCGCAAAGAGTTAAACTAAAAAACCTTTAAATGCTCAATTTCTGCAAAAACAATGCCCTGCGGCGACATTGGGAAAATGTTGGGGGTGGATCCCGCCCCCGGCTCTTTTAGGGTTAATGGAGCATGGAGATGGTAAATGGCATCACCACGGTAACGAAAAATAGATGCATGACATTTAAAACACAGAAAACCAATCCCTACCTCCAATCTTTACCCGAAACCCCCACCAACAAAAAATTAAGTATGCCCATTTTGCAACGTTTCGTTAACCAACTTACACATCACTCTGACTACTGTACACTTGCTCTCTGACAGATTCAATGGCCAGCCATCGCATTGGTACCCGCCTCTATTACAATACAAATGTGATATGTTGATTCAAATCAAAATGCATTTCAGTAAAATAGCTTCTTCGTCTTTTTAAATACAAGTGCGATTGAAATATAATCTTCACGTATCAGCGTCAGTAATACCTATCACATTTATAAAAACAGGGATACGTTCCATTGTTTGCCTGATGTGGCTGTCGGTTCGATCTTTAAGTTTAATGATAGTTACCCTCGACGTTTGGATGTAGACATCCTCTCCTCTGGACAGTCCAAAATCAGAAACTTTAGCAATCAACTCATCTCCAAGCAGGATATTTCTTGCAGCCAAATCTCTGTGGATTACCTAAAGACGTTTAATGGTAAAAGAAAGCAATCAGACATAAATAATACAACTGGACTGTTCTAGGTATTTTCCCGATTGTACACAGGAAGACAGGCAAAACAGCTGTCATTTGATGGAACGATTCAGCGGTTGCTTCAAGTCTATTCTCCCGTTTAAAGCCTCAAGCAACGAGCACATACACTGTTGTGCGAACGTATTTTATGAAACTCTTACTATAATTTTGATGGTATGTTTGCGCGACCAATTAAATAATACTATGTAATTATTGTTCTGAACCTTATTTCCGGAGGCGCATGCGTTATATTTCTCCAAAAGGGCGCACCCGAGACGTTGTTTGTTTAGATAAATAGCACTAAAATGCACGCTAAGTGACCTACCCCTGACAAAGCAAGATGTTCCATTCCCTTGGCAACGTCTAAAGCAAATTTCACAAGTTGCCCTGACGAAAGAGCACCTTCATCTGAGTCTGACTGTGACCGAGTTTGTCGTAGGTAGCTACGCAAATCACCCCAGGGAAGATACTCCAACGCAACGTATAGAACATCTTCAACAATGACAAATGGAATTTAAGGAATAGCACCATGAAAATCCATGTACTCCATTGGATGTGGAATGTACAGATATGCTCCATCCTCCCTCCGAATTATCTGTTTTACGTTTAGTAATGAGTAAATATACACATTTGCTTGTCTTTGGGGTAAAATAAAATAATATTAAATTTAAAAATACGTTCAAGTTTCAAAAAGAAAAATGCATTCCATTTCTTCAAAAACGTGTTATAATCTTATTGACTCTAATTATTCTCCGTACAATGACACAACCGTGACAAAAAACCGCACCCACCAGAATTTGAGAGCAACATGATTTGGATTTATATAACGGGTTTTGCCCTTACCCAACGTATATATTAATAAACACTGTGTGCTCATTGCTTGTCCGAAAGCTTGCTTTTTTTTGCAAGCTCTCGGACAAGCACTGGTAATACAGTGTTTATTAATATATATGTTGGGTGAGGGCAAAACCCGTTATATAAATTAACATCTCCCCAACACAAAAATACATCTTGAAAACCTGATTTTGACCCTTGAAAATATTTCTTTTTTTTTCTTTCAATTAAAAAGTCAGGAACACGAAACTCTATGTTAATACAATGAATAAGAGAATGAAAACAGATTTTTAAAAATGCATCATGCAAACACGAAATAATCGAAATAATAAATGAAAAAACGGAAGCTTGGAAAATAGTGGGCATAATTATGACCCAGCCTTAAACAACTGACAGTTCATTGAACCACCGTTGAACCACAAAATTTAACTGTATAACTTTGGTTGTGTTATAATTAAAAGCGTCACAATGACAGTGAATATATATTTAACCGCTTGAACACGATTATGGGAACCCATTTGCATCGACTTAATCACCAAGGAACATATTAAACTGTGATTTTTTTCCACTCATGTTGTTAGATATACATGTATCTGTAATACAGAAACTATCAAACACTTCAGAAATCACCTTTATGTTGACAGGCACCCAGCAGTGAAACAACATTTGGATGGTGGCTGATACGCGTCATTGTCCAGAATTCGTCAAGGAAATCCTCCCTCTCGCTTGCCAAAGCGTAGCCTATAAAATCAACGTGGTTCGGTTATTGACCTTATCATTTTTTCACAACTGCAAGGTGGTGGAGTCCCGGCGTGGTTCTACGTGTTTTTTTAATATTAAAAACGGTCGAAAATATTTCATTCGCTGTGGCGAAAGTTAAAAGGAGACGTCACGTGCGAAGGGTCCTGCTCCTCCCCCCCCCAAAAAAAATAGCTCTAGAACAAAGCTAAGTGGAGTCAGAGGAAGAACTCAGTTGAATTCAGTTTTAAACGATGGCCCTTTTATCAACAAACCATGTTCCTGTATGAAAGGAGATCAGTTGGAGACTTCCGAGGGTCCTTAATGGAGGCAAACATGCCGGTACTGATGAGTCCATTCTTGATTGCGTCAGATCTGAGCTGATGTTTACATGCTCAAAATGACGCAACATCGCATGGGACAGGCATTTTTGCCGTCAAAGGCATCTGTTTCATTAATCACCTTTCAACATCTTAATTGCAGAATTGACTAATTCCCCGTCCTTCTTCACAGCTCCTAATCGCACTTCACCAAAATTGCCACTGCCAAGAATATGATCCTCTATTACAAGGTTCTCCCAATGAATGTTCCAGCAAGCAGCCCATGAAGGTAGGCAGATGTTTTGATACTCTGTGTTTGCTTTATCCTCTGTTGCAATTCGTGGCTCGTACTCCTGCACATTCTGCATACTCTTTTTGATAAACAAAAGTAGGAATTCGTACGTAAAAGTCTTTAGTTACTCGACTACTCTTACAAAAACACACTGAAATGCACGTTCATTGCCGTATTGAGCACTGTGCTAAATAATGAAGTACAAACTCCCGTCGAGCAATCCGCAAGCTTCTAATCAGTGTACGTTGGTAGAACGATCACGTACACCATCCAAATTGAACAGGGATTGAGTTAAGTTTTTGGAATCCCTTTCACGGGTACTGTATTAACTATTGCGAGAGTGATACCACGGAACAAGCGATAAACTCTGTGTTCAGAGAAGACGTGCCTACGAATAACAATGTCAAAAAAATCCCAAAATCTATTCTTCTGTACAAGTCACAATAATTAGTGACACGAGGTCAGCTGACCACTAGGAACAGCTTTCCGCTCCCGTTTTTGTGTTAGGTAATCACCTGAAACACACACAAACGTTGTGATGACAGGAAAAAACACGCAAGTTAAGAGGGTCCTTAATATATGTGGGTAGAATATCATATTAATATGGGTCAACCGTGGTGGCTTCCCGAATGGAGCAAGGGAATATTTTGTAGCAGGTTTATTTTGTTTTATTTGTTTTTGTTTTGCTTTGTTTTGTTTTTTTTGGGGGGGGTGGAATAGACTGAGCATTGGGTTTGTTGTACCGCCCCTGGTTGACCTGTTTCATGTTTTAAGTAGTTTGTCATCTCGGAAAGCTACCGAGCCTTATAGCCTTGTACAAGAAGGTTAACATACAAGCTTCGAGTGACTGTGCGTTGGTGTTCAATGCTGACATTGACAATGTGTACACATTCGTCAGGGGGGGCTTTGCAACGAATTTCAACACTGCAAATTTACACATTTCCAAAATGAGTAAGGGTTACTAACATGCTACAAGAATCTTTGCTTTGGTTAAATCTATTGTGATATCGCAGGGTCCATACGGAACTATTAAAGTTCATCCCTTTTCCCCTAAAATCAGTTCATATATTATGTCATTTCCTGTCATGTCGTGTCATGTCATGTCATGTTAAGTTATGTTAAGTAATCCGGTCACATTGTATCAGGTGTGTACCATTTCCATCGCTGACTGAGACTGATTGCTCTCAGATGCGTTTTGTGTTCCACGATTCATCTTAGATCTGACAACATTTAGAAATGCTCTGAAAACTGTAGCCAGCAATAAACCACTCATCCCACTGACCGCCACAATCAGACTAATATTGCTAGGAGGTGAAGAAGTCGTACTTTCTTCGCGATCCTCGGCTGAAACAAATAACAAAAGCAAAGACAAAATCGGTTATGACAGTTCGAATGTTTTTTCATTAGTATTATAATGTCGCTCTCAGTCCTCAGTCCGTACAGAGTGTCCCCAATAGAAAATTTCAAAACCTGTCCAATGCTTGCATGATATTGTCTGTTTCACAAATCCCCATCCCCTCCCTCACTTCCGGTTCAAATTTACTTCACTGCCAAAACCCGTCTAATCTGTGTTTAACAAAAGGGCTCTTGGTTTGAAAGAGAAAACGCCTGACTATTACATACTTTTTATTTCAGTCTAATTGCTTTTGGCGATATTAACTTTGGCAGAGCTTACGTGATCAAATGGAGATCCTCATTTTTCTAATTGCTTCATTAAAGAATTTTAGTGACAGCAATCAAACATCGAGTTTATGCTACTTTCTAGTTTGATCACCAGACGCGAGAAAGCGCAATTTTTCACCTTTAGGATTTGATTTCAAAGGAGATGTTGATATCATACATGCATGGACATGGTATATTGTAACTATTTTCATTTCCCCGTTGTGAAATACGTCGAGGCAGGTATGTTTTTAAAATTTGCTCTCACATATACTGACTTTAACGACAGGCATATAAAATCCGCTGGCAAAACAATTGTTTTTACGACAGAAATGGCACGACCAGATACAAGAAGCGAAATACCTGCAAAGTTGAAAGAAATAGAATGATATTATTATACTCAAGCATACAAGACACTGAATAGAGTGGTGCAAATTCGGAATCGAATTCCACACTCGCCAACTGTTAGGAGGATCTTAAAGTATCTTTTCATTGAATAGACAAGAAGAAAGATATTAAGTTTGCCCCCCCCAATAAAACTGTTCCAACTAACCTTTGCAACCGCCCTTCTTTCCATTTCCAAGATAGCCATCTCTGCACGTACAGATATAACTCCCCTGGAGGTTCGTACAATCGGCGTTGATGTCACAGTTGTTCTTGAAACCATCATCACACTCATTAATATCTGTTTAGAAAAGCACGTTGCGTTTCGTCTGCGTAAGTATCCAAATATAAATGCAATTTTCATCAACATCATGCTTTTACATTCTTTATTTAATCATTTACCTTGGCATGTTGTGCCATCTCCAAAAAAGCCACTGCTGCAAATACAGTAGAAACCCTCCTCAGTGTTCACGCATTTTGCGTTTGCATGGCAGTTACTGGCGTCATTAGCACAACCATCGGTATCTGGAAAATAATCCAGAAAACAGTTTGCTGCTTGTAACCTTGCCTGCAGGGTTTTAGACAACACTGTTTGGTAGTTTAGTCGATAATTACAGGTAAATTGTCTTCCTTCGTGATCTTAAAAAATGTACCCCTCGAGAATACAGTTTGAAGAAACCACATGGACCCTGCAAACAGACCTCTCTGTGTAGGCTGTAGTAAAGTCGACTCAAACCAGCACAAATAGTTTGAAGTTTAAAATTTTATTGCCGAATTCAAATTAAAACATCAACGAAACCAGTATCTTATGGACCCAGGGAATAGAGACAAATTAATAAAACAGTCTTATATTCACCGATAGTAAGCTCCAACGCTTTGGACAGTACTTGGTCTCCGTCACGAGAGAAACACCGGTAAACACCTTGCGATGCCACACTAACCCTGCTGATTGTCAAGTCACAAAGTTTGAAGTAGGTTCCGTTGTCATCAGGGGTGGAGCTGTCACGTGTTAAGGAAAAGGGGCATGTGGTTTTGAGCACGCTGTTAAAAAACCATTGCACCCTGATCACGTGGCCTCTTACTTCTCCAGACACCTCGCAGGTCAGCGTCAAATTTGTGCCTGTATTTGCTGAATAGTTAGATCCTTGGATGATCCGCACTGTAGGTGGTCTCATCACCTTATCGGACACATTGTAAACTGTAACAAAAAGGAATGTTACTCCTCTGAAACACATGCGGCCACTTAATTAACATACAGTTTTATGGGAAATGGCTCGGGGCCAGCTGGATTTTAAAAAGAAAATTCTGGCTAGGGGAGACCCTAACTTTAAAGTGACTAAACCAGGTTTTTCAGCATGAACAGGGTAGGATATGATGAATGGTTTTTGCATTTGGACGAAAAAAAATTTTACACCCTCATTGGCACCGGTGGCCTCTACCCAGCCAGCAACATGCGTAATATTGAGTCAAATTTCTTCGCCGGGTGATTCTTACTGTTCCCTCCTATGGGCGTTCCTTCTCTTACACTTGTTTCTCCAAAAAGAGATTTTAGAGATTTGGCTAAAGCTTAGAACGAACAGTCAAATGTAATAAAGTACATGAAGAACCGCAGTGGTTGAGTTGACTAGGCTGGGCTGAGTCGGTTTGGGGGTTGGGTTGGGTCAGGTTGAGTCAGCTTTGGAGGGTTTGGATTTAGAACTATTTCGATGATTTGATTTTTTTATACACTTAAACTCCAATATCAGGCAATTTACGTATACAATCTACCTTCATTTTCACAGTGAAAATAAATCCAAAATACACTTTATCTTTTGCATGTGGAAGACTTTTTGTTTTGTTGTAGCTCAAGGTAGGTGTCCTCAAGATTGCATGAAGCACTCAAGCACGAAAATTATATATTTTCAATTTGATCCGTCAAGGGCATATTATTCCTAATCAATATAAAGCTAAAATGAATTTCAAAAAAATTAAACTTAAAGGTTTGTAGTACCTATTGGTATGAACAAAATTCCAAATATTTTGCCACGCTTACCAAAACATGGAGTGAGAGTTACTGTGACGGCGTGTGGCTCAGTCTGAAGGCCTTGTGCTTGGCAAGTCAGGTTAAGCTCTTGTCCCTCATTCTGGGAGCTAATTACAACATGCCTGCTGCTTACATCAACCAACCCATCGGCTCTCTGCGTTTCTTGTGGGAACAAATCTTCTTCCTCTGTACCCCAAGTCAAGCTACGCACAGATCCAGGCCTGGCTCCTCTTACGATGCAGCCAAATGCCCGTTTGGTTTCTGGGGGTATGCACGCTGGTTCGTTGGTGTCGTTGATGACGTTGCCGTCCATGAGATCCGTTATTGTCAAAGTTGGAGACGGAACTATAAGGTTGGATGTACATTTTGTTGCAAAACGTTATTTTTCGAATGTCTCTTGTAGAGTTAATATAATCTCAAACCAATTTGTTTGGTACATCAAAAAATAGGCGCATTGAATTCGAACTATTGAAAAACGAATAATTGTGGTAAATTTGAAAAATGACCAGAAATGTCTTCATGGAATAATGTCTTTTAATATGTGCACTCTAGGGATTCAAATCACAGCCTTCCTGGATACAAATCGCTTCACTTATACCCATTGCAAGCCAGCTCTGAAAAGACAATTCTTCCCTTCATTATCTCGTGAAGCTAATTAGTGAATATAAATATACTTGGCCGGTCTTAAACGGGAAAAGGACGCAACTAATGCCCAAGCTGCGGGCATTATCAGCGACCAAACACATAATTAGTCACCTTCATAAATACCGTTTTCAGTCAGATAAGATTCTAAGGATTTTGTTCAAGAATTTTACTTTCATTTTCCCCGAACACGCCCGTCAATTTTACAGTGTATAACTTGTGCAAGTAGTCTCTAAAACTCCCGGGTCAGATTGACCCAGAATTGGGTCCCATTCGGCGTGACCCTTTTCCAGGTCAAATTGTGACCCAGAAAGGGTCAGTATGACCCAGAAAGGGGATCGTGTTTTGACCTAGAAAAGGGTCACGCCGAATGGGACCAAATTCCGGGTCAATCTGACCCCGAAGTTTTTAGAGTGTAGTCCTTATATAGACTTGCGCGCGTGGAGAGTTCTGCGCGCACATACTTTTGACCAGTAGGAATGGAATAAACTGCCTCGCATCTAGGAGCAATGGCGTTTGTATGCAGCCGGCATTATAAAATCGTTGCGATCAATAGGGCCTATTGAATGTCAATATACGGCCATGTTGCGCGTTGTTGAGTGGGGAAAGTGTCTTAGGTATTTATGAATATATATTTATTCAATTTATAAGAACTGCAGCATGTGAGGCAAATACCACCACTTCCCGCGATATTTTTTTTCAGCTCGCGCAAAACTTTCCCATGAAGATTCGTCATCATCATTCCTCACGCGCGGCCGCCAGGAATTGCAAAGATATCAGCGTTCCATATTGCATGTTGCATGTTGTTCCATAATGTGCATTATGCATAAAATTTCCTTATATAATACTTGCATAAATCCTCGTCATCTGATTTGTGGATCGTTGATCACGTGGAATTGAATTATTCGGCTTGCCTCGTGAAATGGGACATTTTGTCGATCACCTCATGAAATTATTGTGACCACTGTACTCATGAACATTCATTGTTATTGTATACTACTAAATCGGTAGAAAAATGCAAAGAAAAATATCCGCCTTCTCTTCGAGACGGTAAAGGCGCTCGTGGCTTCACCACTTGTAGCCTACTTGTATTGGGGGAGGTACAAGTACACAACACGCGCCTGGACTAAGGCTACATGAATACAAGCACCTGAAAAAAGCTTCGAGAAAAACTGGGCTCTAATTTTGAATTACCGTCATGAAAAAGAGGCACGACTTCAAATTACTGCTACGAAACTGATACGAAACATCAAGGCATAAAACCCACACAATGACCCCCCAATCATTCTCTTAATAACCTCTTTGGCATAGCAATTACTTTGGTGAGTGTATTATATACAATTCACTGAGTTAATAGTGATAGTAATACATGTGTACTATTTGGGATAAGTTCTTTGAAATTTGTTTCATTACAGTGAAAAATACTTAGAAACTGATACGGGTGGTATTAAATTTCAGATCCGATCGTAAAGGCCTAATGTGACGTTTTGTTGAATGTTTTTGTAAATTTGAACGAGCCCGTGGAAAATTTTTGTAACACAGCTGAAACATTGTAGTGGTTAAAATTTAGACATTCTGTCATAGTAAATTTTCCTTTTAAATCCAATAATTAAGCAAATATTTCAGATTGACAACACGTAAACTAAAGCAAAAACTGGTGTTGTGATTTAAATGTTAACCTTTTCTTCTGCTGCGATACAAGTACCGAAACCATGAAAGAACCAGCTTACCTGGGAGTTCACAGGTGAGCTAACGTGTAGTTTGTGTTGTAGCATTGTACTCGAGAAATGAAAGAATATGATTACATTACCTTTAAGATTTGTTTACTTAAACACTTTCGATATCAAACACACATCACACAGTGCTGCATATTTTACGAACACGGCTTTAATAATGGGTACTGTTATGTTTATGCGCGTGGTCTCTGTACGCGTGGCAGTTTATGTTTTAAATAAAGGGTACCGCCTACGATTCTGTGTGTGAACCGCGTTTGACCCCAGGCCACAGTGAATGAATAGTCATGATATTCTCGTCGTACGTGCGGGAAAGCTGATGATACTTCCATATATGTCCCGAGGTTTCTTGTAAGATGAAATAATGCTGAAATGTGTATTTTAAAAGAAACTTGCGTAATGAGAGAAATCTCTGGAACTGTTGGCTATTAAAAGCGGGAGAGACAGAGAGAAACACGCACCGCAAGAGAGATTTTGGAATGCAGTTCAACCGTACGCGGGCTGTGAGAAGTCTTTGACTTGTTGACTTCTGCATCATTTCTACCTGTGGTGGCTAGTTGTCTGTAACACTTTGAATTGATCCACGAGTCTTGATTGCCGTTTACGTTTGTAACCACATTATTCATAAATTGTGGTACCTTTTTTCCGTATTATTGTTTCATTCTATATTTGAGGACGTAGTTCTACCTTCGAAGAAAACTTAGGTGCGTTATTGACTTATCTTATCAGCTAATATTATTTCAAAAACTAAAAATGTCGAAGCAATTTTCGCTACGGCCATTTTACAAATCTAGCAAATATCCGACAATAGTATTGATATAAGCGGCATCTACTTGGATATAATATTTTGTGATGCTTACCTGGGATATTTCTGACATGTTACTCTCCAGGGTACCTCAATTTACCGTTTCGTTATGCATTTCGTATGTTTATGAAGATATTACGATAATACTTGTAACTTTTTGTACTTTTGATTATACAGTATGTATCATCAGAAACTTGTTTATTTCATGTAAAGAGGGATGAACATTTCAGTCCTTTTTAATTTCAACGAAAATGAAATGTTTTCGTTATGTGTGCATAAATTTGTTTTTGAGAGGCAGATGAACAATTCCTTGTGTAAGAAATTACGCAAGCATGTCTTTTCAGCAGAGCTCGGCCGTAACAATGGCATGCGTGGACAATTAGAAGTAATTTCTCTTCGTTTCAAAAAGCCAGTGATATCTCACACTTCCCAAACTGATGCGTCAGATCGAAATAAGCTAAGATGGTAGGTTAGGGAGGAGCAAATGAAACAAGAATTGGTTTTTAAAAAATTGCAAATCGAAAACAAAGTCTTGGTAATACTCACTACTAACTTCTAACTGCAAGACCTCGGTATACAACTGAAGACCGTCCAATAAATAGCAAACGTAACTTCCCTCTGATGTCACCTCAACAGAATCGATGGTAAAGCTGCACCCCTTGCCATAATTTTTGCCACGATAGAATGTATCGGTCATATTTTCGAAGGCACACCATTTTAGCAAGGTACCATTAAAGAGCCATTTTACGATCATTTGGCTTTCCTCTTCGCTGGAAACCACGCAGGTAAATGTCTCGTTCTTTCCCAAGATAGCCAAGTGATTAAGACCTGGAAGGATGTCTATTGCGTGATCGGCTGGCACCACAGATGTCCCTATAAATGAAAGCAGGATTTTTCTCAGTAAAGACGATTTGTTTTAAGTTTCTCCGTCCATTAAATGATCTAGGAGCAACAATTTCGTAATTGATAGGCTCCGATCTTCTCCTTCTGTATGACAAGCACAGTGTCATTTTGGTTCATCCAGCTGTTATCAATACGTATATACACTGCTGCTGCATTCCATCAGTATGAAGTGTTTCCAAGTATATTTTCATTGACAGGAAAGAGGTTAATTATGCCCCTGTAGAACGGTTTCAAAACTAACAACATTATTTAGCCGAGTAGATAATAAGTTTAACATCCAAACATGGAAACCAAACATCTGACTTTGTGAAGTTAAAAATTGAAGGGTGCAGTAAATTACCCTCCCGTCTGACTTATTCTGGCTCTTTGACCAACAGTTTTCAGAAAACGAATGCAACAATCAGGTTGTCGCAGAAAAGTCTCAATAATTTTAAACCATATACGAGGTCCACAGCATTAAATGGAACCAAATTAAACTTCTGGGACATTGCAATTTAATTTGGTTAGGCCCCAAATTTATATTAATCACCTTAGTCGGAGGTTTTTTCTTTATGACATAAAGCAAATGTGTGAATGAGATACGCTTATTGATTTATCACCTGGCTGCAGAAGTATTTGCCCAGTAATAGAGTAATAACACTATTGTAATAACCACTTCTCTAACTCCTCCAAACAGCAAGATGTGAGCAAAGTCATGAAGACAACACAGCCCTCCTAGCTTAGCTATACCGTATTACACTGCAAAAACACCCCGGTGTTATCAGAGGACTACACCAACACTTTTCACGGGTGTTAAAATATTTGGTGTTACTTTTAACACCCTCCCGTGCATTGTAACACTTACAGGTATGCAAAGTAACACCAGCGGTATTAAAGTTACACCCTATGGAGTGGTCATCTGATAACACTGAAAAGTGTTGATTTTAACACCAGAGTTTTTACCTTGAGACTGTATAGTACGTCATCAAAGAGAAGGATATATCCTGTGACTTACCCAGGCATGCGCACTGAAAGAGTCAACACTTTAGAAATGGTACTTGTACCTTCCATTGGCAGTAGAACTTTTAGATGAAACCAAGATAATTCTTTCTACAAAAAATCCCAAGACTCTAAAACAACATACGTCACTGTATATCTCGCAACAGTATACGCTCAAAAATATATGCAAAGAGGATGGTACTGAACTGAGCCATTTTCCAGGCTCAATCGGTTTTATTTCTTTGACAGATTTGTTACAAGTATTTTGAAAGCTTGTCTTGTTTTGAATGTGTAAACAGATCGTGTAAACATATACGGAGATTCGTAAAACAAGGACTCTTATCGGTACGGCACAGATTTCTTTGCAAAAAAAAGGAAGAGATTAATTACCTTCTAGATATCATAAAAAACGCCCCTATCGCCTGTAAAAGTGTCCTCTTGTTCACATAATTCATAGCCACGAATTGTGAATTGCTGGCAGTGTACTCTACTTATACAATATTTAGAAAGTAAAATACTGTCGTACCGTTTGAAAACTGAAGATTTAGTACCGCTATCGCAAGCGTCATCCAAGCATCCATCGCTGCATAACCCTTATGATCCTTTATAGCAAATAATTTCTGATAGTTGAAACACATGCAATACCATGAAGCCAACTGAAAGTGACTCCGTTTGGGCTGAAATATACGCTCAAGTTTTGTATATAGAAACAATCATGGAAAATAATCAGTTCCGTGTTTCGCTTGAATGCATTGTCAAAAGTTCAGTGGGTGAAATCATGACTTTTTTACATGATCATACCGATCGTGTGCACGATTGAATTAAATTTTATATTGATTTAATTTTGTCAGAACACGATTCTTTTAGCAATTATAGCATTTATTTTGTTTTCGTGCAAACGAGCGTTTGTTTAATTCGTGATATTACGTGCGACATTCAGGTATGAGACGGTACATTTTATCATACAGACACCAAAGTATTTTGTGTAGTAACCTTTGCCACGTCCGGGCACACTTACCATGCATGCGCATATACAGATACAGCTCGTGCATTACATTCAATTTGTACAAGTGCCAGAAAGAAATAAAGGCTTGAAGGTTTCCTGTTTTTTTTTTTGGAAATATAGAAATCGATGTTTGTGTAGCTAATCTGATGTCACTTTGCTAGTTTGCAGTCGTTTAGCCTTTGCCCAGCAAAGTCTTGGGTGTGTCTTTAGTTTGGCAACTGTCTTTGCGTGCAATTTATCACACATTTATCTGCGGACTTTGAAATCAAAGTCATTGTAGGGCAGACATGTTTAATTTAAGGTAACACACGGAAATACAATTGCCTCATGTACGCTGTAGATCTTGATAGTTGTCACAATTTGTGTTATATCTCAAATAACTGATAATATTAATTAGATTCTGTATTGGTTACCTCAAATACATGAAAAGCTTATTGTCATGATAGCGTATTTACATGTATTATTTTGGTCACTGGTTAATTTCAGATTGAAATGAAATGAACATTTATGGAAGAACTTTGAAATTTAAATTAACTCTTTAGAAGCCTCTTGCCAAGACTTCCGACAAAATGAATTGACGAAATGACTTAGTCAGCTTTTGTAACGATTGAACACTCAAACGAGGAAATTCAGTGACACTGTTTGATACACATATCAAGGAGCTTTCAACCAAAAGGATATTTGAAGAGACGTTTTGATGAAACTGACCAGCGGAAACGGGTGATTCGTCGAATGCAGCCTCCCGTCATCAGTTTGTGAAATCTAGTGATATCTATTCATCGTAAAAACACGTACACAGGATTCGCAGGTGGTGACAGCTTGGTAAAGGACCATGCAATGTATTGTTTTACTTTGATTATCCGTCGTTGTTCACTTCATGGAAGTAGGCCAGTGAACAAAGTTTTTCTCTTAACCTTTTTCAACCAACAAATTTTAGGTTCACAAGGGGAGACGTTGTTGACAGCAACCTTTTTGTTACTTTGTACTTATATTTTACACATACTCAGAACTGCTAGGTTAAGCACACAACTTGTAAAGAGACCATATGTCCGTTGCCAGCAGTGTCGAAGTCTCCCATTCAGAAATCCCTAAAATGGACAGTCTTCTTTATTGAGCTCACTGCAACAGCACACTCATTTGTCACTAATTTTTTAATGCTTACCACAAAATTATATTAATTAGAAATAAATTATTATATAAATTATAGAAGGGCACCTTTCAATGAGCGCAAGCATGAAGAGCATTGGCGTAAATCCCGGGGTTTGGGCTATATATCCCTCCTTTTTTGACGGGGAAATGGGCCACTGAATAATCCCCTCGCCTCTTTAAGGGGAAAAGAAAAATATTAGGCGGATTGCAAAGATTTTTTTGGACTTCCCAACAACCAAATTGTAGGCTGTTTAATTGCATTCAAAAAGAGAGTACCAAAAAGCAATGAATACTCTCTTAAATACTTTGGCCAATTTATGGGCTGAGAGATGACATCTTTCACTGTGCGTGCAGCCGATTGGCTCATACCATCCGCGCCATCAATGCTTCCCGCGCGCGGATGCTTCGATTCTTCAATCTCTGCATCTCATTGCAAAGGTAAACTAGGCTTTCGGTCCTTTTTTTCCCGGTGTGTCGTCTGTGATTTTTCACAGTTATCTTAATGCTTGGACATTCCTGAATCGGGTCAATTAGGGTCACCGTCCGGTGATTTCTCTGAGAAGCAGGGTGAGTGTTTTGATCATGTCAAATTGCATTCATCATATTCGGTTGCAATTATCAATGATAACATGACACCCCTAGCCATATCAACGTTTCATATAACGGCGTGGATTACCGCGTGTTTTTGTCCACCAGATCCGTGCTGTGTTTCAACTGCGGGGAGTTCTGCCACATCAGCCGGGCCTGCAAGAAACAAGACCCCAACCCCTTGTCCCGACCCGACAGACAGCCCTCTTATTAACTCTCCTCCCGTTTTCGTTAACGGCAAACCAGACCCCAAGCACCACTCCAAACGTTCTAAACCCTCCTCGTTACCAACTCCCGGGGGGGGGGCGACACTGCTTCTGCGACCCTGGGCTCTGGGTCTCGGTCGGGGACCTAGTGCCTCGACTGGGTCCGTTGCCCCGTCCGCGTGGGGCTCCCGCTTCCGCTCCGGCGTCTGTTAGGGCGGACGGTAGGGCCCCTCGTTCGGCGTACGCGGGGCCTGCGACGGGGGCCGCCGGCGGGACTGCCTCGGGGTCTTCTGCGGGGACCGATTTTTTTTCTTCAAGACATTTGCAACTTCAATGAACAGTTTCTTTCCTGGAACTCCTGGTCTAACTGTATCCTCCGTTTTGTAATCCCAGCACCTTGCGTGGGTGGGAAGTAACCACCCTAGTCAACAATAATACTGCCGTTCTAGAATGTACTTCTGTAGGAGACCGTGCCTTAGCAAGGGCGACCTCACTGTTTTAATTCTAAACATGAATATGCATATTGTGTAGTTGATCTACAATGTATCTGGGTTATTTGCATGTTTGTATGTTCTTTACTTGGTGACCTTTGTGCTTCCCGCGCACAAGGACTGGTTGTACTAGGTAGACTTCCACCAGGAAAATAAGTCCAAATGTTATTTTAGATAACTGACTGAATATATCAAAATTATTGTCATGTACAATAATTACCGCTTGTATTATGTGATATTTTGATGACGTGTTAATTGAAGCTCACGTTACTTGCACTATAATTTACTTGGTAAGTAACTCCTTGCGTATGAATACAAACAAAATAGTATAAGAGACTGTCAAAGATTTTGGGTTGCTCGTGGAGTTCGAGTTTTAGAGGGACGTAGAAAGCATGGGTATATTTTGATGTCAGTAGCACCCATTTCCACGTCTGTGTAGCCACAATCCATGGTGATTGTGTAGTACAGTCTACACGGAAACCCCCAGCAATGGGGATTTTTGTCACTCCAGGATCTATATTGTAAGGATGCCTGTGACAGTTGCTGGTCACCAATAAATCAAGGCTACAAATATCCTGCCGAGTCTGTCTTGATCTTTGTGCATATATCGTGCCAGTGCTCGTTCCTGCATGTATCGTGCCGGTGCTCGTTCCGTTTCACAATGGGACCGGGCCTCCTTGTGTCGTCCCACTACACTTCGATCTACGAGAGCTACATTAGTTTTACTAAAATTTCCTCTGGTGACGTCTTTTTCTATCTTGACAACGCACTTTTTCCGCAAAAGGACGACGAAGCGCTGAAAGCCATCGATGCACTTTACAAACATGGTTATTCCCTCAGCGACGGTGCCGTTATAGTCGGAAGTAACTTTAATAAATCCTCCGATCAATAGTATCCTCTTGGCTCATTCGGCTGACGATGAGAACTCCGTTTGGCGGCTCCTGCCGCGCGGGATCAGGATCGTTCGTCACCTCCTGCACCGGCACCCCGCCACCGGACGCTGGCTGAAAGTCGAAGTTCTTCGCTTCACCCCTTCGAGAATCCGTCCTCCTTTCTTCATTCTGCCTCGTCGACCTTCGACTTTGCCGTCTCTGCCTCGCTCTGCGCACCGCCTTACCGTCTCTCCTCATCCTCTCCGGACTCCCCTCTCGTTCCGTTCCTCTCCGGACTCGCCCACTCCCTTCTTCATTGCTCTAGATCTCGACAGACTCTTGCTCTTCTCCAAGACCCTCTATACATTTTCAACTGTTTCGTCATCTCTCACCCCACCTTCACTCAAACTCACTGGCACCGAATCGGCTTTTTCAGGAACCCTCACCGCTCCACGCACTGGACCCAGATCTACAAACCTCCCACATCCAAAAAAGGAGACATCCAGCTCCGTCTTCTCTACAACGCTCTTCCCTCTCTTCCGGTTCTCCATTACCTGCACTCGGACATGTCCCCCTCTTACGGATTCTCTCTTCCAGTTCTTCATTACCTGAACTCGGACATGTCCCCCTCTTGTGGATTCTCTCCTCCGGTTCTTCATTACCTGAACTCGGACATGTCCCCCTCTTGTGGATTCTCTCTTCCGGTTCTCCATTACCTGAACTCGGACATGTCCCCCTCTTGCGGATTCTCTCTTCCGGTTCTCCATTACCTGAACTCGGACATGTCCCCCTCTTGCGGATTCTCTCTTCCGGTTCTCCATTACCTGAACTCGGACATGTCCTCCTCTTGTGGATTCTCTCTTCCTGTTCTTCATTACCTCAACTCGGACATGTCCCCCTCTTGCGGATTCTCTCTTCCGGTTCTTCATTACCTGAACTCGGACATGTCCCCCTCTTGCGGATTCTCTCTTCCAGTTCTTCATTATCTGAACTCGGACATGTCCCCCTCTTGTGGATGGTGCGGAAGAAGGAGGAGGAAGGAACTGTCATTCACCTTTTCGTCCTCTGTCCTAGATTCTGCCATCCAACCCATGCTCAACATGCTGCACGCGCTGTTGTCTCATCTGCTTCCCGATCTTCGCCTAGAGTTCGACCTCTACTGGATCCTTATCCCCCGCGCCAGGAATCGTAACCTGCCTGCAGTTAAACTTGCAAACGTTCTCATCGTCAGCCCCCAAAACGTCATCTACCCGTTTTATCGCTCCACCCGTTTCCCCGATCCTCTTTTCGTCTGTTTTCACCGTTTAAAATCCAGAATCTTTGTCGAGTTTCACCATCATCGCCTCAATTCCACTCTTGATCTGTTCTACGAAAAATGGTACATCAACGACTCTCTCTTCACTGTCCTCGACAACAAGATAACTCTTCCAATCCCCTCGTCTCCCCTACCCAACCCCTCCCCACGGCAGTGGGCTGAATTGCCCGCGTCCAGAGACGCCGGCGGCCATCTCCTTCCCTCCTCCCGACCTGCGTCCGGGGGCAGCTACTGGCCTCGGCCAGACATTGATTTCCCTCCCCCTCGTGCTATTATTACACGTGTTATTACACGTGTATTGAATGGTTCCTACTGCGTGTTCTCTTTCTGCGCTTTGGGCAGCTTTCTTTTCCGATCAATTATTCATCTTAATCTTAACTTTTTCTTTCTGTTTGCTTTTTTTACTTACACTGTATGACATTCATTTTCGTTTATCTATCCTGTTTTTCATTTACTGTCTTTTTTCACTTCTGTTAACAATCTTTTTCTGTAAATAATTTAATTTTAAGTTATTGTATTTTTGTTCGTTTCAATGGAGCGAAATAAAGTTTTCATTTGAAAAGTAAAACAAGTCTTTCTTTCTTTCTTTCAACTCATGTTGGAATTTAATCCGTGTCTTCCTCAAGTAAGATTTAGGAAAAGTCACCCGAAGATGGGTAAAAAGCGAATTTTATTAACGACCTCTCACATCCGGCGATATCGTACCTAGGTCTCCTTGTTCAGGCACGTTTGTTTTAACTGCCCGTACTTTCGTGAAAACGAGATTGTACTACGTTGCACAGATTTACCTACCTGCAGTCGATGGGCTCCAGATTCAATGGAGTTCCCATCAAGCAGTTCATTGTTGTTGGGTAAAATATTAGAATCTTTCGTATAAGTACAACATTGCTTACGTTTATTACCTTATAAATTATAGAAGTATTTCAAATATTTTGATCTGTTTTTATTTCGGCTATAACTCACAGACTACCATAAAATTTCAAACCCTAAATGTGCATCTGCATACGAGACTGCCTCATTGCACTGTTTTTCATGCATTTAAGATTTTCGGCAGTGATGGGTCAGTTTTTGGCGGGATATTTTTCTTTTTAGTCAAGGGATTTTTCAGTTTCTATAAATTGATATACTCGCAAAAAAGTTTCCAAAGCCCCTTTTCTAAGTGGGATTTTTAATGAAGTAACTGAACGAAAAAAATCTCACAAATTCTAAAATCTTTGCACATTATTTTTCCTTTCCAATGCTTCCGGAAGCGCGCCATAAGCGGAACTTTCAGGCTTCATAGTCAGGTACAATCTTGCACGACACAATTGAGTGAACGGTACTTGTACATGTACTTGCCACTGCTAACTGGCCGGTTGGCGGTGGGACCACGGACGTGTATAATAAAATCTGGACTCGCAATGCCCTTAATCAGCATATAGAGATCATTGAATCCACTCGCGGCCATTGTACCGAGCCAAATACAAAGCTTTCCTGGCAATGCCAGCCTTTGTTCTTCCTGACGTCAATAGAAGGGATCCAACCCACACATTTGTATTTGGCATGGTGAAATGGCCGCTGGTTGGCTTCTTTTTCATACAAAGGCGTTGCAAGTCCAGGTTTATACCATACATCCGTGGGTGGGACGCTAACGGATCATGGCGGCCAAGTCTCCAGATCCAGACTCTGCCCGGCAGCATGGACTTCGATGATGTCTGATTTGTAATGAGGGGTTAATTACCTAAAAAAAAGTTTTCCATTAAACTGGTCAGTGTGAATGTTAAACGAGACCGACAATTTTTACCAAGTTAGACTGATATTTTGGGGGAAATATCGGATGCTAGCTCACAGTACCTGTGAACAGTGTGACAACCAAACAAGTAAAGTAGAGCAATACCAGGACACTTAAAGGAGGGATACCCTGCAGGATTCCCCTTCTACACCCAAGTTTGCCCATCCAATTCCTAAATAAAAGACCAAAGTAATAGCAGGTTTTTATACAGGTATTTCTTTATTAAAGGCTTTGGAAAATATTTAATTAGCAGGTTAAAAAAGGTGTTGTTGAATAAAAACAAACAAATAATAATTCCCTTTCCCTTTTCCCCTTATGCACGTAGAGGGCGCTGCCGGTCTTTTAGACTGGTTCCCGTCCCATACGTAGTCTCCAGACTTCTTAGGTAGGGGCCAGTAGCGGGTAATGAATCCGGCAGATTCCTGTCAAGTGTACGTTGAGGAAACGGTATCTGCTCTATGCACAAATCAAGCAAGAGCTGGCAGCATATTATGCTTCTTCTTCTTCGCTGCTGAAATTAACTTCACTGTAAATGGTTCATTTATTTAAAATTTAACACAGTAAGCACCTAATTGAAATAAATTGTCTTGAATTGATTTATCGACGATTATCACTGAAAAATAAATTACCACACGTGATCAACAGAGGCTTAGCGGGAAATAGTACTTGCATTTTATTCTGCTTGCGTGCAGAGTGCAGACATATTTCATGTTAAAGCATTGCTATTGGCCTGATAAAAACTTAAATATTCAGCATCCAGATTGACAGGGCTAATCGCACCGGTCCCTATGTAATAGGGACGGGGACCAGTCTACCGGTCTTTGTGTCTTGAGCAAGTCCTGCTTTACTAATAATGGGCAATGGCGCAGGAGGATATATGGTGGGGTGGGCGGTGGAGCATACTGTGATTGAATAGTTCGTTGACGCACCAAAGGCTGGTTGTGGTATTTATTTGTATGAAAAAGTGTATTGATATGATAAAGATTCATTAAAGGCAGAACTTCGGTTTGCGTAAGGCAGAGGTGGTTCCAAGTCATTTCACAAGTCATTTTGTTCGAACACAACAAAGTCACAAGTCTTTTTGTCGAAATACAAGTCAATTTGCGCATTATTTTATCTAGCTCTTATAAGTAAACAGGACTGGGCATCAACTTAAGACAACAGTTTTGGACAAATATACTTAACTCGCTTGATTAGTTACATACACATACACGTGTGAACTTACACTTTATAATTGTGCGAGAACAATTTCCATGTGTACTGCTACACTTGTACAGTATGTATACAGCAATACTATAACCGATCCCAAGTGAAACTCCTTCCACTGTGCCTGCAGTGAATGTCTGCTGTTTGAAAGCTGCATATTAGTTTGTCACCGTGGGCACAAATCCTAGGAGGGTGGAGATATATATGTAGCGGACCAGCGTCATTTGGACGGTGGGAGGACGGAGGAACGGTCCCCTTATTAAAGTGGACGAGCACTTGGAGAACACGTAAACAATAAATGATGTCTCACTCCAGAACTCATAAAAACGGTTGGTGTGTAATGGCTGGACGGCACCATAAATAACAATACAATAGATGGTCAAAGGCTAACACTGCTAGCTAACCAATACCACTATGAACTTTCAACACCGTGAAGATGCAGTTTTACCATTAAATCACGGTGAAATTTTTGTCAAGGCAATGTAAGCCCGTTCTCAAGGTGGAAAGTTGATCAGCTTGGGAGTGGATTAGCCTTTTCACATCAACATCTTGGTAGCTGATGGTCCTATTGTTATTCATAACGTACACCGGTCCAGCTTCCCACCGTGGAAGGTGTGAAAACAGCGGATTAACTGTTGAAGCGTAATAAAAGATTAGTGTGATAGACAGCCAGGAATTAGCGCAGCAGTTACCAACAAAAGGAGCGATTGAATACCTCTGTTTAAGTATGGAGTGTAAACTCCTCGCTCATCACGAACTCAACGGACCGTACTGTAGCAAGATCCACTGTCGCGTCAACCCTTGACACTCATGCCTCATGCGCGCTCAATCTTAACGGTGCTCTGCTGGCACGGGGCCACTAAAAAAATCATTGAGCCACTGCATTCTCCAAAATCAAAGGCCCAACCAGCAGTGGTCATTTGAGGAACACTGCCACATTTTCAAGACTTTCCTCACATTTAATGACTCGTGTTTTAAATCAGCGGCGCAGCACTTTCAAGCTCACTGTATAAGTCCACAGCCTGAACACTTGTGATTGCCTGCTTAATGTACGAGGCTCATGTGCTACATGTAAACACGTAACTAGCATGCAGCGCGACTGTTCATTGCACGGTCAACAGCTCATACTCTTGCAAATGACCCGAGTAGATGTTGGCTGGTATCATTTTCTAACAATGCCAGTTTACTTATATTCCTTCCCAGTTTATGTATATTCCTTCGCATGGTGCTACCGCAAGCCTTTCCACCTATTGCTGTCTTTCTCACCATGAATAGTCTGAAATTTCATCCAATGCCAGTTTAACGTCCTCTCTCTTGACACCAATGAAACCTTTAGCGAGGTCGTGTCGGGTTGCACCTCAGGCCAATCAAGCAACATATATGTAACCTCAAATTAAATTTGTGAACACAAAAAATACTATACTGAGCAAGAAATGAGACCAAGGGGTACCCCCCAACATGTCCAATCCTCATACACATTCCAGACTGTTGTTACTTAACACATCCCCCAAGATGTCTGAAAGGAATTCCCCAGATTCCTGCGAGACAATGACCAACACAAAGCAGGGGGGGTTCTCTCCGTCTCATACCTTGCTGCATATGAAAAATACGTACATTTTATATATCCAACTAATCAAGTTCTGGGAAGTACACGTAACTTGTACTTCCTGCGACATCATTTTTCTATGTGCAGCCACGTAGAGTTTTGTGTGTGTATACAGCGAATTGCACAACGCTATTTTAATGCATGGACTGGTTGCCGCGTTGCCATCACACCTTTTTGGCAGTAGCACGGTGCAACGGGAACCAGCGGAAACCTTGCATGAAGCAATATTGCGTGTGTGTTTTCGAAACCGTGATAGCGAAATGCAAAGGGAACTTGTGAAAACCACAAAACTTTCTTTCCACATGTTGTGAATGTAAAGCAGGTGTTTTGTGAAGACAGGATCCTGTCTTTCCTGAGAAAGACAGGATTGATTTTTCCTTTTTTGAGCTGTGAGAAGAGATGGATACACGTACAGGTACGATGGCTCAAATTTGCCGGATGCAGCTGAAAAGTTGATAAGCACATTTTGCTTATGTAGAACCATGGAGGAAGGACACAAGTTTTTTTTCAGCCCTAAAATGTGACACAATTCATAAAATTCCATGAAACTTGGTGTTAGATGTCACAACACCCCCCCCACCACATACCAGAAGACACATGAATATTTCCAACTTTTGTGGGCAAAAGGCACATTGAGTGGTGAAGTTACCACACCGAATTATGGAATTGCCAAAAGACTGTGAAACTGTATACAAAGTGGTGGAATAACAAAGCCGACAATGTACTGTAGCATCAGAGCGAGTGAGGATAGCAATGGTGTGTACATCATTGTCCAATCGAGCAAGCGCAGTGTACATATGACATCGTGCATTGACAGGATTTGCCGTTACCTTTTTCTCACTTGCCAGCCGGACCAGCAATGATGGCTTTTGACTAGTCCATAAGCAGAATTTTCACTAGTCCGCGTCTTCCCCCAAATTTCAACATTCTTTTTGGCACTAGTGTTTTCTGCTCCAACATCATGCATAACAGTGAGCACTCGGTGCTGACTGTTGTTTAATTGTGGAGGAGTAATCATAAATGGCCATGGGAATTAATTTCCAGAATATTCATGAGTATAACTCTACTCAAGCAAATTTAATATAATCACAGTGGCATATGCCAGAACATTGAAATAAATGTTTCTGTGAGGTGACATAATTTGTGGGGAGTCGTTTTGCTGAAGTCCCTACAATGTTCTCATTCAGCTACAGGCCATGATGTAGTGTATGAACAACCTGGCCGGGGTTACATGTACATTGCAAGGATGCGAACATTGTGATTGGGGTGTTCAGTGTACATGTACATGTACATTTACACCTGTCACCACCACAGTAAGAAGACAGGTAATGGTACTTTTATGAGGGATTCAGATAATAGGTCCGTAAAGCATTTAAAGGATTAGCCCCACTGCAAAGTTAATGAGGAAGGCCCCCTAGATGAGCTCACTGCATTTTCACGGTGTTTTCACTTGACCTCAAGGTGTCGGCAAGGGGTCACCACCGGGATTTTTTTCACGGTGTTTTCACCATGTGAACTGCCATGAAGTTGCAGTGAAAACACAATTTCACAGTGAAACTGCAAATTAACTGCAAATTCATGGTGCTGAAATTCACAGTGTACACTGTGGCAAGTTGTAAAACAAAAAGCAGTTACCACATTGGGCGACGTAAATCGTACAATTTCTCCGACAGAAGATCGTGTGAAGCATTTATACAATGATAAGTACTTACTAATACTAGGGGTTTCTAGCATTGACTCTCTCCCACACTTAGGAGAATGGCTTAGAAACAAAATGCAGAGAGTACGGCTCTACATTCAAGACCTCAAAGCAAAGAGACCACCTTCACACCGCGTGCCCGGGAAGCACAGGCCGTTTTCCAATACTCAATTTCAGCTCCGTCACAGGCTTCAACTGACTTTGAAGCTGTAAGCGCTCTAATTAGTTTAATAGTGCCACAAAACATGTATTAAGATACAGGAGTGCCAGAAATTACAGTAATCCAATTCGATTGAAACGCTTCAGGCCCGCAATCGGGGATTGGTTTTGGGAACGAAGCCTGAGATGGAGCCCAAGTCGAGCATTGGAAAAGGGCCCTAAAAAGTATCAACTTTATGTCAATTATACCTCCGTGACGCGTATCAGAAGGATGAGGGCGCCCTTACTCAGGTAAGGTTCCTTACATTCATGTATTATACTCCACTTTTTGAAATGCCCCTCACGTTTTCGTGTGAAAAAATATGTGACTGGCTCTGCAAAAATGGCCCTTAGGCTTATGTGTGACAAATTGATTGGAAGTGATGCCCACGGACACAGAGGCATTCTAGTAAGGATTAAATCTGTGTATTTGTGACCTCTGTCTCACATTCTATTCCTGAGACACAGTAAAATTTAAAACTGATCTCTGGCAGATGCACTGAATGGTCTGTTACCTACAGAGACATAGCCGGACTTGCAGGGCCTTTTTGCGGAGTGGGTCACATTAAGGCGGATTGTGACGAATTTTCAGACTTCAAACAACCGAAATTTATTCCACAGCACCCAAAAAGCCATGCCCTTCTGATGTAGGATTCTGCAGGAGTATAATTCTTATTCAGATGTACCCATGAACATCGCCCCCAATAGAGTGTCATATGGTGTCAGCACCCCCCCCCCAGCTTTTCAAATTTCCATGACTGGGCAAGTCGTCCCCCCACAATTGCTCACCCCCCCCCCCAAAATAAAGTCCAGCTCAAATGTAAGCCACTGTTACCAACCTCACTGGCGTACACTAATAAACTGATAAAGGTTGTCTGTGGCATTTCCAAGGCCTAATTTCCCCTTCATGCTCGGTTCCGTTGCGATGACAACATCGATCATTGAATTTAGACTGATTACATACTATTTGTAAGTGACGTCGAGAAATAACCAGAGTAGATGTATACTCCTGTTACTCTTTGGACGTAAGTGAAGGAACGTGTCCAAGAAAGTCTAATTGTGTCATACAAGCATAATGAAACATCTAACAACCGCACCTGGTCCTGGTATCCTATTCTGTAACTATAAACGTGGACAAAAAACTATAGATTGAGTTTAGTTGTCCTTTGTGCAAACAATAGAGACATCGAACCTTGACATACCAGGCTTTTTATCGATCCATAACTGCCTACCGTCTTGCCACATTTTTAATCTAGCAGCCATCAAGACGCATGCAACTTTAAATTGGCTATAACAAACTTGCTGAAAATACCCACACATACAGTCAACATCAACACGCAGTTTTTTTAAATGTCCCAGGAAGTTTATACGTCTGCAATTTCAATTTCGTATACACAATGAAATCATAACAAAGGCAGCATTAAATTGCCAATTGAAAGACAATATACATTACCAGAAATGTGTCATAAACCGTTGAATATGCGTGAAATCTTGCACTTGCCTCATGAAAATGCATGGCTTACATGATCAATTTAACTTCATTAGGAAGTAGTCCATGAATTCACAGGATCATTTCTGGGCGCGCCTCTGGAATACTAGATGGTATAAGGCTAGCCTTTTAAAATAATGAAATAGGTTGTATAATTATACTCATACCAGATTATTCAGGTTTTCATAATTCAGTATGTTTAAAAAGACAATAAACATTCCTCCTTCACCCAACAAGATAAGTTAATCAGTTACACCTGTTTTCAACCGTAAAGTTTAATCATGAAAAGTTTGTTTTTTTTGTGTAGTGACGAAACTGAAAGACTGCAAACCATTTATACAATACATGTTAATGCTATTGATGTAAAATTGAGGTTGCATGAACGTGATTATACTTTAACAATTACTAACAACAGAACCCGAGTTGTTCAAGAAGTAACAAAAACCTCGAAATACTACTTATGCAATTCTTAGATTAATTTTTCCCCTATGTATTACGATTAAAGCACACTTAAACACAATCTTCTCAGCAGTTTTGGTATATTAGCCAGTCCACAGGAGACGCCCAGCCACCTAAACCAAGGAACCAGACGGGGCTAGCCGTGGGTGTGGGTATGTTGCCGGTATCAGTCCATTCGATATACGCCTCCTCATGGTACTTTCCAAGGGCAACGCGGTTGTTGTCGAATTGGAGCCAAAAGCGTCGCATCTGTGACTCATTTACCACGTCTTCTGATGGAACAACCTTCAGATTTGTGCAGCTCCAGCAACGACGCATGACGGTGTTGACACCTCCACCATGGCCAATGACTAAGGATATCGGTTGAAAATATAAAGTTGAATATATTTTGTAAAAATTGCCAACCAATTTGGTCAAAGGATCATTCAAAATTCACTTCGAGTTGAGTTAACTTACATCAGTATCTGAGTGTCAAATAGTTTGAGCTTTTTTTTGATAATTCTGTTCATTCAAATTCAAACGATCACTTTGTTCGGTCAAATTCGTTGAAAGCCCTGGTAGAGGGGTTGGTCAACAATTCGATTCAATCAACTGATGATTAGTCTTTTCATGCTTTCATCAGAATTTGTTCCTGTGGCACGTGCTCCGCATTCGTTTTT
Organism: Acanthaster planci; assembly: GCF_054643075.1. Lineage (NCBI taxonomy): Eukaryota > Metazoa > Echinodermata > Asteroidea > Valvatida > Acanthasteridae > Acanthaster > Acanthaster planci. The sequence goes on from NC_141796.1 coordinate 3,558,626, forward strand.
GCATATTATAGGTGGACTTTCCAAGAAACAAAAAACAAACTGGATTTGTGAACTAATACATGGGGAAACAAAAGAAGACTTGGTTTTTGTGTTGGAACGTTATCTGCAGTTACCTGCTTCTGTTTTCTACCAAATTTTGTTAACTTCTCGCTAAAAATTGTGAACTCCGTAGGCCTACCTGCTTACCCAATGACATAGAAATATATCCTGCCTGGATTTTGTTTATGCACTCAATTCTTCGTGTTTGCCCTCAAGTTGGGACAGACTTACGCAAATAACAATATTATAATACGAAGTAATCATTCGAACGGAGATGAGTTGGATTAGATAAAGAACAAACAACAATGCCTTGTGTTCTTAAGAAAAGTATCATGTTTCCTTTAAATATATTCTAACAAACAATGTAACTTCTTTTGAGGGCTTTACTATGACCGATCTTTAAACTGTCTTACAGTGTGTTTACAAGCGGGGAAATAAGAACTTTCTTACCGTGCAACGTAAGCTGCTATTTTTAATAACAATTCAGTATATAATGGAGTCAACTTGCGGTTGCAGTACAATAATTTTAGCCCCATTGAAACAAGTGTAAAATCGACATTGTTCATGGCCCAATAACATTCAAGTAAGCTGACATCAATTTCTTTCCAATTTGGTGGGTTAGCATATCAGATTTTCAATTAATCACACAAAACAATCACCCCCGAAAAGTTATAGTTCCCCAGCCTGTAAGCAGCCATTTTTCAAATTGCATCCTTATAATATCTAAGGCATTTAGAAAAAAATTTCAAATGTAATTCATAATTCTTTCATGCAAAACTGCTTAAACGGAAGTTTCATTTCGTCAAAGACGGTCATCCGCCGTAAATGTTGATTCCAATTTCGAAAAAACACCACTAGATTTCACTTTCAGAGCATTGTAAATCACAAAAAAACGTATTCATCCCATTTGTCGTTATTTTCGTCTCACTTATTTTTTATTTATTTATTTTTGGGGTGGGTCATTCACTTTACTGATTTCATTATTCAATTTAGTCAATGATATAAATTTGTATACAAAACGTTGGCCCTTAATTGAAAGTCAAATAACAGTGAGTTATGTAACTATTATTGCTGATTTCTTTGGTCTATTCTTTCTTAGTCAATTTTGAATCACTAAAAAATCACATCCAAATAACCACTAATTCAAACCATCTAAACGATAAATTCTGTCACGAAATGAAGAAGCTTTCGTTTAAGTAATTTCAAATGAAAGAAATGCTAAATTAACCGGGAAAATCCAGAGTCAAACGATAAGATTTGCACGAACACGGACGCGTATCGATAGAAATGAACGTTAGATATTTTGTTGAAATTATACATGGAAAACCCAATGCCCTGATTCATAGGGATTGCAATCAGTGGGGTAAATCTCTCCTAGAAATTAGGGGATGGGGTTGAGGAATGGAGGGGAATGACTTGAAATGTGAAAACCGGGGGCTGCAGAATCTGAATATTCCTTCACAATTCCCCTTAACTTGTTTCCACCACGAAAGGGGTGTTCAGTAGCCTGCAACCCACCAAAAAGGGGAAGATCCCCCATCCCTCCCTATGGATTACGCCCATGATTGCAATGTCTCAATATGATGAAAGACAAAAGTACTTGGTTTCCTGTAAAGGTTACATTATCCAAATTCGTCCTTTATGGCGCTTCTAAAGGATTTTTCAGCAAAGGTCGCAGCTTTCTGAGAAAGTTTCCAGTAAAACACACAACTCGTCTCTGGATCAATTTCAAATCAATTCCAAATTTTAGGACACGTTCAACAAATCCTAACTTCTTCAAGAACTCTTCCTTACTTGAAATGGGTCTGAGGTTGTCTTATCTCAATATTGCATGCAGTAATTATCGTCGAAGGGAAAGACGAGTATTGTCCTAGAGCTGTTATTTGTAACAGTTTTGTGCTATGAAACTAGCTGCAGCAACAGGCTTGGAAAGTGTTATCATTTACAAAAAAGGTAGTTTTAATTAAAGTGAAATGTTCCAAAATCTTATGGAACGGGAAAACCTATTTGTTATTTCAAAATGGAATTTTTAAAAATAGTTGGAAGCATACATGAGTCAACTGCTCTGCAACACGTTCTTATTTTGGCTTTCTCCATATTTTCAACGACTGTTTTCGTCAAAGGGTCCAAAGAAACATAAAACAGCCTCCAAATTTCTTATTATGACCCATCTTTCTTAAGATGGGTTTGGCAAAACCAATCTTGGAACCCTTCATGGCAAAGATCAATCAAAGAGTTGGGACTCATCTTAAGCATTAAGATTAGTTTCAAGATAACATGAATTTCGTGAAATCGGCCCCAGATAGGCCTATGGTAGTTTAGCCGTTTGCACCAAAATAGCAGCACCGTACCGGGATATTATACTCCCCAGGGAGCTGAGATGGTTTCAGGAATGTTCAGATGATGTACGAGCCCAATGTGCAGGGATAGGCCTAATGATAATACAGCGCCTCGGAATGGTTTGCTAGATAGAGGGCGCTTTACAAGTGCTTGTTATTAGTATTATTCTTATTACTATTTAACAACACGATCCAGTTCGGTATTTCAAAAGCCAAGGTCTTTCGGGAACAATCGATAATCTCTATACACTGGATAGGCTGCTCAGCAGTAACTGCCTATGTGTGAATTGAAATGACCGCCATCTTAGGAGATCCAATATAATGGCCTCCAACTTCTGTCCATTCCGTAAAATGCATTCATGCACGACACAAAAGCCGGTGACTTGAGAAAATGCCACTATATTGAATAGCCTAAGATGTCCGCGCAGTCGCTTCAATTCGGGGAGCAGAGTTGCCTATCCAGTGTACAGAGATCAGTGGATAAGTGATAACCTCGTACTGGGCATGCGCTCTTGGAATACCGAACTGGTCATTAGACGAGAAAGACACTAAGTGAAAAAAACCCTAGTCCTTACCCAATTCATACTTGACACCGCCAAAGGTGCCATCTGTTGACAGACTGACAATGGCGTCGGCAGAGGTTTGTAGTGCGAAATCCAACACAATCTCCCCGTCAAATGCAGGCAATGGGAATATGTAGTTTAAAAAACCTGAAGTTCTATATGCAGTTATGCATACTGGGAAGAAAGGAAGGATTAATACCCGTAAGAGTATAGTGCAATGCACTGACAATCCTAGGAGAGATATGCACTGGATAGGCAAACTTGATGGAAGCATATTGTAATCGGATCCGACAGCTTCAGGCGGAAATCTGAATCTAAGAGCCGTAGCTCAATTCGAGTTGAAGGCCTAGGCTCAATCTGATCCAAATCCGACAAAAAAAATTTGCATCCGATTCGATACAAACAGAATCTGAACCAAGATTGCCAATACCGCTACTCACTAACTCCATTGTAAAACTAACAAATTTCATGGCACTGTTAAGGACCTATTGTCAAAGACGTTTAGGTCGTAAATTGAGACGTAACAGTTCGGTTTTTTGGGGGGTACATTTAACATTCACATTTTTCAACCTGCAACATTTATATGACCTCCGACTAACGAACAAAAGATAAATAGAAGGACAGCTCTGGATTATAGTATTGCTTAGTGTGGGGGGTACACTTATAAATACTACATAAAGACAGCGCCTTTACTGCCCGAGTAGACAATAAAAGGTAGAGGGTTCATTTCATCTTCTTGATTCAGATTAACAGAAGGAAACTGCGTTGCATACAAGATTCGTATTTCTGAAAAACAAAACCTCAAAAAATATTTCTCTTTCATGACATAGAATTAATTAATGATGATGTACATTGCGGTTAAGGGGAGACAAAAACTGGCAAGCATGGTTAGGGGAATCACTATATTGGAATCAGATCAAATAATGAGGAATATATGATTCAAGCCTTGCTCCGTTACCTGCTCAATATTTCGGAAAATCATGCTATTCAGAGACGGTACCACCAAAAAATAAATTCATACATTGAAAGAGGGAAAGGGGAGAAAAACAAGGCGTGACACCGCTTCGTTTTCGCGGGCATTACCATTTCTGATTTCGTTCACACCCCCTTTTGGAAAATTTGGGATCACGCTTCCCTTTGGGAAAATCCTGTATCCGCCCGTGGTATCACTGACTTGGGCTGGGTGTGAACGTTTGTAAGACACTGAGTTTCTTAACAACTTTGCGAGTCAAGAAATACAGACAGGAACTCCCTTAAAGTAAAAAGATCAAGACAGTGCATGGCTCATTCGATAGCTCGGTAGAGCGGTGGACTGTAGAAATCATGGCCGGCCGTAGGTAGTGCAGGCCCCTTTTAATCCATAGGTCGCTGGTTTGAATGCGGCTTGAAGGATTTAGAGGGTTTTTTCCATTTTCATGATTCATTCATTTGCTTGATTCATTCGATGCCTGTAAGACTCTTTGTTTGGGAAAAAACTCAATCATTATTTTTCTTTCAAAACGTAGCATTAATTCGAATGTGTATTTTATGGGAACGATTTAACTTGCGGATAAGAGGAGACAAGAATTGGCAAGAGTGGTTGGGGAATCGCTATATTGGAGTCAAATCTCGACACTGTTTCAGACCAGAGAGCGTTTTAAGGAGGGGAACATGACTCTTCACAAAACTGTGAAAATATGTATACAAACAAAAGATGTGATTAATTATTGCTTTTCAATTCCGAAGTTTTCATGTGCTTGATGAAAAATTTGAGATTCACAAGGGATTCAAGCCTTCCTCCATTATCTGCTCAGTATTTCGGTCAGACACTGAGTTTCTTAACAACTTTGCGAGTCAAAAAATAAAGGAACGCCACCATAGTTTGAACAAATTCGAGACACTGTATGGCTCCTTCGATAGCTCAGTTGGTAGAGCGGTGGACTGTAGGGATTAGGACCGGCTGTAGGTTGTGCAGACCCACATAAATCCATAGGTCGCTGGTTCGAATCCGGCTCGAAGGATTTAAAGCTTTTCTTTTTCATGTCCTTGATTCATTCGTTGCCCCCAAGACTCCTTTTTCTGAAAAACCTCAAACGTTATTTTTCTTTCAGAACATAAATTAACTACATGTTAAGAGCAATGTTTGGTTACCATATGCAAAGAAAAAAAAAAGAAAATGTTCAACATGGACCTCGCCCCCCCCCTCCAAAAAAAGGAAAAAAGCTAGTTTCCGGTTTCGGGTGCGCGTCGTCGACAAAATAAGAAAGTTTCTATTTTGTGTAATACGATGTCTGAAGGCTGACAAACTTGCTTGATTGACTGGAATCCTGCTACTGTATAATTTTAACGTATTTAGATGAGGGTATGGTTTAGCATTATGGACAATAAAAGAGTCCCTTTACAGTGGGCCCACATACATTTAGTCAGGCACTCTTTTTCAGATGACGTCATTCTGTATCATACATTTACATCTGGGAACAAGACAAACGAAATCACCTTATGTCCTGTGTACACCCACAAGCTAGAAATGTTTTTGATTAAACACCAAACTAGTGAGGGGGCTGTCTAGATCAAGGTTGGTATCGGGTAGACGTACGTACAAGCACATATGCTCTAGAAAAAAAAAGGGGAGGCAAAAACCAAAAAAAAAAAAAACCAAACAAACAAAGCTGCGTCGCCGCACAACTTTTGGAGCAAACCTCTGACCAGAAGCGGGAGACCTTTTTTGGGCCCTACCTCGGTCACATTTTTATGACAAATCACCAGTGATGACTGTGATTTTTGTATCTAGTAAAACGAACATCCCGCTTGATACTAATGGAAATCAAATGTCTTACCGCTTCTGCTAAAGTATTTCAGTCTGTTTTCCTTTGAAGAAACTACCGAGGCATCACTCAATTCGCACTGTCCTGTATCTCTTGTGTAACTGAAGTATCGGCAATATTCCTCCTTAAGGCATGCCGCGGCACACCTCACGTGAGAGCCCTGCCCGTTGGATCGAATCACGCGGAACTTAATCGTGCCGTCCGAGTGTAATTCAGACTTGAAATCTGAACGCATTACAGAAGTATCATCGATGGTATCGCTCCGGCGGATCACGCAGATGATGGAAAGAATTAGCCAAGTAACATGGCCGTGCCTTGGCCAACACGTAAAGAGAGAAGTCATGGCGTTTGAATTCACTTTATTTGTGTCGCAAAAAAAGCCAGCCGACAATTACATAGAATTACACGAAGGTTACAGGCATATTGCCTAAAAAAAACCGCACTGGCACCAACGTGAAAGCTTACAATTGATTATCATTACGACAATCGATTGCTAATAGGCCCCTGTACTGATGACGTCACGCTTTGTTTAGCAGGTTTCTTGACATAAAAGACTCTTGATGAAATCCCAGGCCGGATATCGCCCATGGTATTTGCTACAAAAGTAAAAGTCGATAAAGTACATTTTTACTGTACACATCTAATGCCGCGTTGATCAATTTTATATAATTAAAACACCGGAGTGGATGCTTGTATTTTCAAGCACAGTTCTGGGGTATGCTTCACTTAAATGGTGCTTTGACATTTAACGGGGGGGGGGGGGAATTCACCGTATACACCGACACCGAGGCGAAAAATTGTTTACAAACCACGCTGAGTAATTTCGACTTGAATAGAGGCTATAGTCGTGGTTTTGGGGCCTTTTTAAGGGGAAGTAAAGTCCGGCAATTAATTAAACATGGGGTGCTTCACAGGGCGTGAGGACTAGTCGCCTCTCATGGCTGGCAATAAAACCATTTTCCCCTGAGCAGTTTGTCTGAGTATTTAATGAATACTCGACGTCATGTTCGAAAGGAGTTAAAACAGGTCTTCTACCTTGCAACTCTTACTGGACAAGAGACAATGATAACGTAACACATTTCATTTCTTTATTAGTGTTTTTGCTTGTATCCATGAAGGTTTCCAAAGTCTTTGCTTGTCGAACTTATATTTCTGGTTTTTAGTGGCTATTATTCAAATCCGAAACGAGTCGCGGATGGACAGCAAAAGTCAACTTTTATTGGAAATGTTTTGTTCTTGCTACCCTGTAAACACTCAACTAAAACCCTATCTGCTGCAGGCAAGCTATATCTTATGAAAAAGTGTACAGAGACGTATTTTTCAATTGTATTGTTGGAGAGAGTATTAACAAAACTGACGGTACATATTCCCCCCCCCCCAAGTGCCGCGCAGCGGCTGATGCCCGACCAGACTTTGGCCTGACATTGCTCCATGCTATCAATTGGTGGCGCAATAATATTGTCTGTCTGGTTTTCACGTGCGCTGCGCATACGTGGGGGACAGATGCACGTGCGTACATATGACGGAGAACAGCCTAGTGCCTGCACATCTGAGCCTGTTGGTAAGGAAAGATCTCACCGTTTTAGATGGTATAATGTGAATGAAAACCTCTCTATCCCAAATACAATGGTATCCCGGGAGACCTCATGAAATTATATGGGAGAAGTCGGTGTAACGGCATAGAAATCTCATATAAACCGAAATAGATAGCACTATGAATTGATAGGCTTTTCGGTGCTACTTGTATCTGGAAAGTGAAGTACGCATGTCGGGCCACAGTACTAATATTATCAGTATAGTACCTACTTTCACCTACTCCTAAAATACCCCCAGAACTGTGGGGTCCAACATCCGCTCCTCTCCCACAAACCCCTCAGAAAATGAGCCTTTTTTGCCACAGGCTCTATATAAAGTTTAACATGGCATGAACAGGGATTCTATTCTAGTTGTGTACCCATAGAAATGCTTCATTTCCCCCAGGATTTTGTATGGTAGCTTACATCCCTTTGTTCTTAGTACCAAAAAAAGGGCCAAAACCATGCCGTTCTAAAAAAAAAAAAGATGCAAATATTTCCTGATCAGCGTCCAAGAGTCATGCAGTTCACATGTGTACATGTGAAGACAAGCCATAACCAAATGGTTGACTATGGCTGCAACTGCTACACAGAACATGGAAATTAGCTGCAGCTACTTTCTGTACATGTGTGCATAATCGTAGCCGCGATTGGACTGAATGGTTGAGCCCTGTGATTGGTCAGTGTGACCCCCAGCGTGCCGCAACCAACTGCCATTCAACCAGCACAGCTAAGAATTACACTCGGATGGGTTTGAGTCCCGCCCGAGTAAGCTTGTGAATTTTTTCTCTAGCTCTGGGAATAAAGCATTGATGTAAATATACATCGGTGTATCGGTAAGGGCAGAGCCCATAACTAAGATGTCAGATTCTTTCAGGTCATCCAGGTGATTTGGAACATGTGTACACATGACACTTAGTATGTGCACTGCTTTGAAGGTACATGTACATGTACGTGTACGTACACATGCGTGTACGGTACATGTAGACCCAAGTACACATACATGTACATGTTTTCTTACCATACACGTACATGTAGATGTTATTATTTTCTTTTTGTAGTTTTGTAGATCAAACTATTGTAAACTCAAGCATAATTCATATCGGGCACCAGACTGTTAATCTGTTGCTGCCAAGCAAGAAAATTGTTCTCTCTCCAAATCGTTTTCTTGGAAATTTGATTCAAATCTTAGTATTTTGCAGAGTTTTTACTTTCAGTGCACTGTAAGGTAGCACAGGACGTGACAGTGCACCGTAAAAGTGGCTGTTACTATTAGTGTTTGATTTTGGGTTGAGAAGAAAATCAAGCAATTCGCAGTGACAATATTTGTCTTTATTTCAAATTGTACGTTTTCCCGAGAGTAACTCTCCTTAAATTTTAATGAACTAAATTTACACGTTGATCAGGTTTAATCTTTGACACTTCTTTCCAGAATGTTCCATGAAGAATGGTCCGTAAAAAGATTGACAATCGGATTCGGGTGTTGATAGAGAATGGGGTGACTCTCGGTCGTCGATCAATGTTCGTTGTCGTTGGAGACCATGGAAAAGATCAGGTAAGATCCAACTCTTGTTACTTCTTTCAGTGTCATTCTTCACAAAATGAAAAAAATGGGACAAATTTTCATTTGTTTGCTCAACCTTTTCAAGTCATGAAAATTGACCCTGCACATATATGTACAGCAGTACATCACAGACACCAGTGCTACATTAAACTGCAGTGCAAGTTACATGCACTTGTACACGTACAGTGCATGATATTTGGAATCGGTACATGCGGAGTAGTCAATTCCACTTCCAGTAAAAGCAAGGCTTGTACTCAAACTAATCATGCTTCATACATTACTGGTTTATAAATACATTTACTTTTTGCACATTTTACAGAGTTTATTGTCTTGTGTAATGCTTGTGAGTTTTATGAGTTTCAGGCCCAAGCATTTTCACAGCAGGTATTTCCAATTAAACATGATGAGGTATTAAGGAAAACAATCATCCTGTAATCTTTGTCTACCCTGAGTCACGGACGTATACAAAAAAACCTGGACTCGCAATGCCCTTAATTAGCTTTTAGAGATCATTGAATCCACTCACGGCCATTTTACCGAGCTGAATACAAAGCTTGTCCGGCAATGCCCGCCTTTGTTCTCCCAGGCGTCAATAGAAGCAAGCCAATCCACGCATTTGTATTCGGCTCAGTAAAATGGCTGCTGGTTGGCTTCTATTTCATACAAAGGCATTGCAAGTCCAGGTTATTTTTATATACGCCTGTGCCCCCCAGTTAGGAAGATGTACATACATTGTATCTCCCATCTATCACCTCCATGCTCCGATCTACATGTAATGAACTCCAGTGATAGTGTTAATCAGATGAAAGCAGTTAACCTGAACATCACCCGAATGGTACTTGTACCACCCTTGAAAACATTTCAATGAGTGACACTTACAGCACCTGTTCATGTGTACATGTACATGTATTTGTAACTTTGTGTACAAGCATGTACATGTACATGTATCTGTGCAGTATATTCTGTTTTCAGCATTTGTGTCTCCTCTTAACTGACCACTCACACTTCTCCTGTCCAATGCCAGGTTGTCATTTTACATCACATGTTATCAAAGGCTGTTGTCAGAGCAAGACCATCAGTGTTGTGGTGCTACAAAAAGGAGCTTGGTTTCAGCAGGTGAGCCTTACTTTGCAGATGAAGCAGGGAAACATACCGACACCTGTACAAAATGTTCATGTACATCCAATGACCACATGTACCGGTGCCGGTAGTTATGTTTGTGTGAATGTACACTGTACATGTTACAGTAACAGGTTTTTTTACAATCTTTGCTAGGATTTTTATTTACCGGTACTGGGCATTCACCGGTTGATTATACTCGGACAGTGAAGGAGAACAGAAACATGTGCAAATTTTCTGCCATGTGCTTAACACTAAAATTTCTAAAAACCAAATAAAATCAATTATGGCCTCCCACAACATTCTCTTTGCAGCATGTGGCAGAGTAAAATTTGACCTTCAACACATTTCGTGTACATGAAGGTCAAATCGTATGACCCTTCCAAAAGCGGGCTTATTATTTAAAAGTGGTAATGGGTATCAATTTGTATGTGCATGTATACATGTATGTACATATGTGTCTGTACATTCTAGGAGCAGTCTTAATGCTTTTGTGTTTTCAAGATGTATTTTTGCGTTGGGGAGATGTTAATTTACAGTGATATAAATATAGTGGTTAAGACATCTGCACTAGTAAGCAGGAGGTTGTGGGTTCGAGTCCTACCCGAATAAGCTTGTGAGGTTTTTTCGCAAGCTCTCGGACAAGCACTGAGCATACAGTGCTCATTAAAATACGTTGGGTAATGGCGAAACCCATTATATAAATGTTTTTGTGCTTTCATCGTGCAGCCATCGCAAGAAGCGTATGAAGCAACTGCAGAAGAAGATAAAGAGCGGTGTCCTGGATATCAAAGAAGATGACCCCTTTGAGTTGTTCATTGCAGCAACCAACATCCGCTACTGTTACTACTCTGAAACACACAAGATCTTAGGAAACACATATGGCATGTGTGTACTGCAGGTGAGGCTTTAATCATTGTCAATTTGAAGCACAGCTGTGTTGTGTTGTGCACTGCGCCAACTGTCCCTCAGAGGAATATCGGATTGCACTTTTGTGCTGCCCAACAACTGTGCTTCACTGTTTCATGTACATCATTGTGCAGTAAACCAAATGCAGTGAAGAGGACTGCACAAAAGACCCTGGGTCATTTTGTGCTGGCAACCAACTGTGTACACACTGAACCTGTGCATGTTTGAGTTCCATATTGAAAACACATGCAAGAGAGTGACTGTGGGCACTCGTGCATATTTGTGCAGTTAAACCAAAGGAGGGTTCAAATGTATTGTAAAGAGCCACTGAATTTGGAGACTTGGGTCCAGTCAGTAGATAGCGAGGGTCAAGTCTCAAGTGTTGTTGCTCAGCCGTGTCAATGCGTTAAGCTTACATACATGTACTTAGTGTGGACTTGTGAACAAAAGATGTCCACATGATGCAGGAAAGGAAGACGTTCTGTGGACGTACACCCGTCTACAGGATGTTTCCCCTTCTCTGAAAAAGATGTTTAGAGGCATTTTGGGGTAAGGGTCATCTGTCGTAAAAGGAAGAGAAATAGTAAAGGAAACCTTGTACAAAACCAGCTGAAAATTGTGTTCCCGGTTCAAGAAAAAGGTTTATTTTCACCGAGTTTTCTTAACTGCGCGAAAAGAAAGGACTGTCCACTCTACATATACATGTAGGTAGTGCAGGTAAGGTAAGTGTGTGTGTGCTGTAGTGTGAGTCACTAGTAGTTGAATACAATCTAGACTTTAAAACAGAGAAGAACCGATCTGAAGACAGTAATTCTGTGAAGCATACATGTAATGGCCTTACATGTATTTGAGTGTGTTTTTGTGTTAACGTGAGAATGCTTCTGAGTGCATAGAGTACAGAAGTACGGGACTTGCAGTAAGTGTACTTCTAATCAGACCAGATATGCATCACCTAGATATTTTAAGACAGCAGAAATGTAAACTTTGGACCATTTTCTACACTCAGAGTATCAAGTTTGAGACTCAAATGAGCCCACATGCTGTGTACTGTCAAGGGAATGGAATACCCAGCTTTTTACAGAGCTTTTATTTGTAAAGACATTTCTCGTTGTGCATTTTCTAGCACAATCTGAATCCTGTAATGGAATTTTGCATTTCTGTTTGTTGGTTTTGTGTTTGTAGGACTTTGAGGCTATGACCCCCAACCTCTTGGCCCGCACCGTTGAGACCGTAGAGGGTGGCGGTATTATAGTGATACTGCTTCGCACAATGGCATCCCTGAAGCAGCTGTACACACTCTCCATGGATGTTCATTCGCGGTATCGCACAGAGTCACACCAAGATGTCGTAGGCAGATTTAATGAAAGGTTTGGTCTTGTTTTCACCCAAGTAAATGTCAGCTTAGTACTCATCATGTACACTAGACGGCTGCGACGTTTTTATTTTTAAATAAATGATAAATAATAAAACACACTGCCGGTGCTCTGCTGTCCCCTCCTGTCCTCCGCGGACAATACCAGCATTGCTGGAAACCGCATTGTTGATGGCATCTTCCGTCCCCGGACAATACCAGCATTGCTGGAAGTCGCATTGTTGATGGCATCTGAACTTGGTTGAAGGCAAAACCGCTTCAGTGTTGCTGAAGTCGTTGACAAGATTATTCTCATCATAAGATTGGGAAAAACCGATCGATCACTAGCGTCGCTGTCAGAAAACACAACGACGCTGAGACCAGTAGGCTTGGAGCCCTACATTATTGTGCACATGCTAAAGGAGCAAACAGTCATAGGTACTCCGACTCCCACGTACTGCATGACACTTGTATGGAATGGAAAAATATAACTCAGACTTTTTTTTTTCTTTTGAGTCTGCCAGACCCCCTAAACAACAAACTTTTCTCACATCGAGTTTTAATTGCACAGTTTAAAAGGTGAGACCTTGTCTCTGTGGGTATCTATGGGTATACTCTACCATCTGAGACATACATGTATTGCAGAAAAATGTCATCCAGTGTTGAGCTACATCTTTTAAGTGTCCATGCTTCCAAATTCATAAGTGACTACATTTATACTTGTCCGGTCTTAAACCCCTTCGTGCCGGGAGACGGTAAGAGTGGCACCGTAAAAATTGAGATCCTCAGCCCGCTTTTCAGCTATTATTCTCGGCCCACGCTGGAGCGAACACGGTGAAAGAAGGCAGACCCTGGCTCTTGTATATATGGTGATTGGCCTTTGTGTGTTGCCAAGAAATTAAAAGGCCGAATTTGCATCATAATCACCAGTTTCACAATAGTCCCCACTTTGAAAAGAGGCAACGGGAATGTGGAAGCGTGAGTAGAGCCGCATGCCACCAAACAATGAGCCTTTTCACTGTGTAATTCAAAGCGTGCAGAGCACACAGGGCCACAAACTGAGAATTTGCAGTTTTGCAGGTGGCCTTCGTGGCCAAGCGAGGCTGGAATTCTTGGAATCGGCTTTCGGAAAAAAATTCCCGTCGTCAATGGGTTAAACTTGCATTTAAGACCAAACAGGCTTATTTTAGTCCTATTCATGAATATGTGTACCATTTTAGTCAGAGTGAAAAGAAGTCAATATATGATAAATTTCCAAGGATTTTGTTCAAGAATTTTACATTCATTTTCTCAAACAATCCATTTAATGGCAAATTCCATGTGTGTGGGAAGTTCTGATTGCCACGGCGCACATAGACTCTTGACCAATAGGCATGGATTAAAACTGTCTTGATCCAGGTGCCAGCGCTTTTTTTCACACAGTGGGCATTATCAAACGTTAATTCACGGTTGCGTTGCACATTTTTGCATAGGGAAACTGAGGCATTTATGAATAAGAGTTAAACTGTTCTATCTTCCACTGGTGTGGTAATGCAGGCTGCACGTTCATTTGTTTTAGTCCAGGGATGTAAAATCTTTGACATAGAATGTTATTCTTATTGATGTTGCAGGTTTCTCTTATCCCTTGCAACATGTAAACGTTGTATGGTCATCGATGATAAGCTCAACATTCTACCCCTGTCCTCTCATATCCTGTCCATTCAACCGGTACCTCCAAAGACCATGGTAAGTCCTCATCGGAAGTTCATCCTCAAATGTAGATCATGTGGAGATTTGGTACTTGTGTCTGCATGGTAACCAGATTTTGAATTTGAGTCATTACTGTAATGATTACGAGTGTTTATTGTATTGATTTGAATCCGAGTGGATTTGAATAGATAAACTTTGAAGCTTTGCATGGTGAGAAATAGACTAAAGAGAGGGCTTGAGGTGACACCATGTGGATAGTTCTGGTCTCTTTTGGAAGAGTTGTAGTTCTCACAAGAACTGATGAATGCGTACATGTACTTAACGTTTCGACCAGTGTGCTCTGTTGTTCTTCAGGAGGGTGACTCCATCGGTGTTCACCATCGGTTCTTCTCAGAACAACACACTCATTAAAAGAGATATTTTCTTGTACATGGTGCAACCGAAAGCCTAACCTAATTTAGCACTTCATCCATGCATAGCTTCAAGTCTTAACGTTCCACCTGTCACAATTACTGCAAACATGAAAGATTGGTTTTATGCAGCACACGTAGAAATTCTCTTTTTATAGAGGCAGTGATTTATCTTTCTGAGATGTAAAATCCTGACATAGAGTTGCCTCACTTTTGATCAGTGAAGGTTTCAGTGGGCACTCACATTGCAGATTGCCTCAATTGTTTCACAGCACATTCAGTTCATTTCTTTTATGGCCACTGGCAATTAAAGGCCGAGTGGGAATTCTGTATTTTGCCTTGTCAGTACGTACCCATGTGCTTGCCTGGGTGTGTGATTGTACACGTACATGTTGCAAACCTGGGAATTAAAGAAGTCAACATAACACAGGTTATGAAGATGTTGTGTGGATTTGTCAGCGTCCACAAAAGGTTGAACCCACTGAATAAAAGGTTTAAGGGCATTTGGGGGTAAAGGATATCTGTTGCAAAAGAAGAACTATCCACAAAACTAAGAATGAATATCCTGCTTAAAAGGGTCTTCATAAAATTAGAGGATTGTCACCAAGATTTCATACCTAGTGAAAACAAGGGAATATTCACACTACAGGGACATGGGTCATTCCATGAGGTAGGGGCACAATTTGTGACAGTGTCCTTGTTACATGGGTAACTTTTACCACCTGGCATGACCTGTTGAGTAGGGCATTTACTCTGCAAAAGTAACACACACCTCTGTATTCAGCCTTGCAAGATGTATAATTTGGCATCCACATGCAGGGAAATACATGTAGCTGTTCATTTATACAGAACTCACCATCACAAATTGTGCCCCAACCTCATGGAAAGACCCACATCAGAGTATGCAACACTCACATGCTATATTAGAATGCCTGTAAGCAGTTACTTTTCTCAGCTTACAAAGGATCTGACAAGTACAGGTACATGTATACTTCAAACTCGGTACGTAAGCGAGTTAGTCTTGATCTCCAGCAGAAGCTCTTAATTTTTAGGCCCCTTACATGTACATGTAGGTCAAAAGTCCAAGTCCTAAGGTAGAAAAATGTTTGTCTAACATAACCAAAGAATAACTTTGGATATGACATGTTCTACAAAATATAAGCCATTTGATAACAATGAACTTCAGGGGCGGGGGAGGATTTTTCCAGAAGATACATGCAACAACAACGCATTAAGTCACAATGTCTGATGAACTGAGGGGAGTCATGGCTGATATCTGGAACACTGATGACTGTTCCCATCTTGCAACTAATCAGAGCTGATTAATATTTCAATATGTCAAACATCAGCATCTTGGACAGACATGAACAACCTGTAAATCCTAGTCGTATGAAAATAATCGGACGTAATTATTCCCAAGGTAATTTTTAAACAGATGTGAAAGTGCTAAATGATGATAATATTTACCTATATTAAAAACATGTTTCACAAATTATTGGGTCTCAAAGTCGGCAGTTGCAAATGTCATTGGATTCCATCAAAAATATCAACCGTAAAAAAACAGCGAGAAAATTAAAAATGATATACAGCGTGCGGTGTTATATAACTTTCTTTGCTTCATGAAACTGGCACAGTGCGCTGCTGACCTCTTTTCAGTAGGGCCAGATTAGTGTGCAGCGGTGCTGTGTGGCTCATCGCTGCGGTGGTGGAAAGCTTTTGTCCCCGGTGGTAATCTGCTCACACTAAATGCCCCAAACCGTGGTATACTGTTTCAAAATAAGGTTGGATTAACTCCACTATTGAGAGTGAAAAAATGTCGGTAACGCCCGGCAACCTGATCTTTTGTTCCGAGTACAGTCTTTTGTTACAAGGCCCAGTTCACTTTGTCCGATTTCAGAGACCCTGGCCATGCGTATACATGTAAACACATGGTAACCGAAACCGGAATCCCCGCAGGAAGTGGTTAATTTGCACTCAGTGGGTATCCACAAAACGTACACAGTCTGCTGAATTATTCTAAAAGGATCATTTAAATAAGGCCCAAAGGCATAAATTTGTGTTTCAAATAACCACAGTCACTCTTTTAGAAGTTTTGGAAACTTACATAAGGAGATTTTGGTGGCAGATCTTGTATCAACTGACAAAGTATCAAAAATTGACTTTTACTGATCCATATGGGGAAAGTACACATCTAAAAATTGTTTTTGTTAGATAAAGAAATGTTTGTGAATTGTTTGTGAATTATGTTTGTGATTATGTTTATCTCTTCTAAAGAATTGTTTGTTATTCTTAGCATGCACACATTAGGTCAAGTGTCTCAAAGTCTCCCGCTAGAAGGGGATGATGGCTTAGGATTTCCCCATTACTTTTTTATCACTGGCCATCCAGACCAGTGCAAACATTTCTTGACTGCTCTGTCGCAGTTTGAACTGGTCAGCGCAAATTCTGCTCACAGTTTTATGCATTAGAATTTTTTTAAAAGGTGTGCACTGTACCAGGCGAAGTGATGGACACATGGACAATGACACTTCTCGGATCACTGCTATATGTAAGACGAGGATATTGACTTGAAAACTGATACTGGAAAATGAAATACGGAAAAGAGTATTCCTAATTGTGGCTTCAGCCCTTTTGAGCTTGTTATAGTTGAGCTCTGAAGGCAAACGACACTGCGTTCGATTTGGATGCTTCCATATTGATTTGACCAGATAAGATAAGAGAAAGCATGTTTTCCTTTGAGTTGCTCTTTAACTTTTTACTACAAGTGTCCAGTATAATCCTGCTTGTGCTGTATTTAAAAGCTACAGGGAAACCTAATAACATCCTATTGAACCTAGCACAGTAAAGATTTGATTAGTGCTGACTGTACTTGAACTTGTACACTTTTCTTTTACATGGGATGACAGGATGACACTTTGAGTCCAAGTGAAACAGAATTGAAAGACTTGAAAGCATCATTGCAAGACACACAGCCAGTGGGGGTGCTTGTCAACCGTACCAAGACACTGGACCAAGCCAAAGCATTGCTAAAGTTTGTAGAGGCTATCTCAGAGAAGACTCTGCGTAGCACTGTTTGCATGACGGCAGCAAGAGGGAGAGGCAAGTCTGCGGCTCTGGGCTTGGCTATGGCTACTGCTGTGGCATTTGGGTAGGTACTTGTACATGGAACATGTAGACACAGCGTTTTATGGCTCTGGATACGTGTAGTTAGAACTAGGCTTCTTCGTAATTCATTCTGATAAGCCTGTTTGGTATTTATTTCTTTTCATATCGCGATATCCGATATTATCGTGGTGACATCAAAACACGACTTAACTCACCATGTCTCGGGGCCACGTAAAAAAAAAAAAAAGATGTACAGGCCTTTTTACATGTGTTTTATCTCTACATTTAAAACTCTTATATGCTGGTGAAAAGCAAATATCAACATGGAAATTGTGGACATTAAATTATCATATGTCATATCATGGCACCGTACGGAAAAGGCCATTTCCCCCATTGGCAGTAAAGTTCGCTCAATAAGGCAACCCCCAAAATGTACAGAGCACATGCGTGGGGAGCTACTGGTATTGATGCCCTCACCTCATTTCTATAAGTCATCATTTGTTTCTCATAAATTGGCATGTTTTGCTTGGTACCTTTTCTACAAGACCACAAAAAAATCCTTCTTGTAAGTCGGCATTAAAAATATCGCACTTTGGTTTTGGTTGCCTTCGCTGCAATAGCCTAAAAGCGTCAGGCAACAATCCCCACACTGCCCAACTGATGGATGCATGTAGTCTTGTACATCAATACCAGGGACCCCTCTCGGGCAACACGCATGTGCTCTGACCATTTTAAAGGTCACCTTATTGAACAAACTTAACATGTAGGCCTTTTTCCAATACTCGACTTTGTCCCCGCTCAGGCTTCAACCGTTTTTACTACCTGACTTTGAAGTTGTAAGCACAATAGCAAGTTTTATAGTGGCACAAAACATCAAGTAAGATGCAAAAGAGCCAAACATTACAGTTCTATAATTTAATTGAAACACATCAGGCCCACAGTCGGGAGTCGGTTTTGGAGACAAAGCCTGAGATGGAGACGAAGTTGAGTATTGGGAAACGGCCGTGTACAGCGTGTAGGCACAGTAATATATTTATGACGATCTTGAGTCCCGAGAGAGAGAACCAACTTAGCTGGAGTAAAATACATTACATGTACAGTCTGTTGTTTGGTTCTGCCCCCTAATACTTTCAAGACCCTTGCAACTTCTTGGGGCCAACTGTGACTTTGTGCTTTGAGGTTTTCAGTGGTAGTTTTTGGGGAGTATTTGTGTGGCCTAAAAGTAATGCATTCAGGGCTCAACACGTGGTGCATTTGACTTCCTCATGTACATGTTCAGTACATCGTTTGGAGCTTATCACGATAATTTTTGGCATATCGATTTGCACATTATTCCGATATGTGTTTTTGCAAATGATGTTATATATGCGATATCAACATCATATCAAAGTATCATGAAATTTCGTCATATCGAACAGGCTTAGTATGTAAGGAATCAGCAGTATATGTACATACTATACATAAGTGTGAAAACAGCAAGTGTGATAACAGAAAGTAAAACCAGCCCTTGTAGTTGTGTAGGTTTCATGAGCTGTTCTCTGACATACCAGTATAATTCTCTGTTCAAAGTTGAAGCCTCTCAGATGTATGTTCCCAAGAACTTTGGGCTGCTTTACTGAAAGTTACAAGCTGAAATGTCCTCAGCAGAGAAAAAAAAGTATCAATGGGCTTTGGATACCAATATTCCATACTGATTCATGAGCATCACAGCTGTTAACGAACCTGCTGTTTTGTCCAGTTTGGTACCCTTTTACAGCAGCAGTTGTTCTGTTTTAATTTAACTGAACAGGTATTCCAACATTTTTGTGACTGCTCCCAGCCCTGAGAATCTACGAACACTCTTTGAGTTTGTCTTCAAAGGGTTTGATGCGCTAGATTATCAGGTCGGTGATTGGATGTTTTGGATCATTGTGCGTTTTTACAAGGAAACTTCCTGAATCTTCCAAAGCCCATTACATGTCCTGTGCAGGAAACAAGTAATATTTGACCCACCATCCCAAACCAAACAGAAGTCGGTATTTGTGATGTTGGACAATTCCTCTCCTTCAGCTTTTTCTACACTTCAAAGTGATCCATGTCAAATCTAAATTCTGTCTGCAGAAAGCCTCGTACGGGTACTGATGGCTGTAAAGCTCCCATGAAAATCTGAACCGTGGAAGTTCCACTATTTTAGGGTTATGAAGTTACCTACTTCAGCCTGGTTTGGGGACGGTTGGTCACATACCATGCTTATTATCAGTAGTTAAACTAAACAGGCAATTATGCCTTATACAT